>NC_092224.1:46282266-46294766 GCF_036320965.1 Panulirus ornatus
AGGACATTTAATGTATGTATGACTCATGGTGAGGTGCCTGAGGAATGGCGAAAAGTTTGCATATTGCCATTGTACAAAGGCAAAGAGGATAAAATCGAGTCCTCAAATTACATAGGTGCACGTTTGCTGAGTATTCCTGGGAAATTATATGGGAGGGTATTGACTGAGAGGTTGTAGATACGTATAGAGCATCAGATCGGGGAAGAGCAATGAGGTTTTAGAATTGGTAGAGGATGTGTGGCTCAGATGTTTGATTTGAGGAATGTATTTGAGGAATACTTAGAAAATCAAACGGATTTGCATGTAGCATTTATGGATCTGGAGAAGGCATATGATAGAGATGATAGAGATGCTCTATGGAAGGTATAGAGAATATATGGTTTGGGCGGCAAATTGCTAGGAGTGTAAGGATATAAGGCATATGTACGTGTAGGAAGTGAGGAAAGTGATTGCTTCTCAGTAAATGTCGGTCTGCGGCAGGGAGGCGTGATGTCTCCATGGTTGTTTCATCTGCTTATAGATGGGGTTGTTAGGGAGGTGAATGCAAGAGTTTTGGAGAGGGGGGGGGAAGTATGCAGTCTGTTGTGGATGAGAGAGCTTGGGAAGTGAGTTAGTTGTTGTTTGCTGATGATAGAGCGCTGGTTGTTGATTCGGGTGAAAAACTGCAGAAGCTGGTGACTGAGTTTGGTAAGTTGTGTGAAAGAAGAAAGCTGAGAGTAAATGTGAATAAGAGCAAGGTTATTAGGTACAGTAGGATTGAGGGACAATTCAATTGGGAGGTAATTTTGAATGGAGAAAAACTGGAGGAAGTGAAGTGTTCTAGATATCTGGGAGTGGATTTGGCAGCGGATGGATTCATGGAAGCGGAAGTGAATCATAGTGTGGGGAAGAGGGCGAAAGTTCTGGGAGCGTTGAAAAATGTGTAGAAGTCGAGAACGTTACCTTAGAAAGCAAAAATGGGTGTAGTTGAAGGAATAGTGGTTACAACAATGGAACATGGTTGCGAGGCGTGGGCTATAGATAGAATTTTGCTGAGGAGGGTGGATGTGCTGGAAATGAGATGTTTGTGGACAGAATGTGGTGTGAGTTGGTTTGATCGAGTAAGTAACGTAAGGGTATGAGAGATGTGTGGTAACAAAAACAGTGTGGTTGAGAGAGCAGAAGAGGGTGTTTTGGAATGGTTTGGTCACATGGAGAGACTGAGTAGGTAC
This sequence comes from Panulirus ornatus, assembly GCF_036320965.1. Classification (NCBI taxonomy): domain Eukaryota; kingdom Metazoa; phylum Arthropoda; class Malacostraca; order Decapoda; family Palinuridae; genus Panulirus; species Panulirus ornatus. Next base: position 46,283,478 of record NC_092224.1, read on the forward strand.
AGATTGGAGGGAACGAAGAAAATTGAGAGACCAAATTGGAGGTGGAAAGATGGAGTGAAAAGTATTTTGAGTGATCTGGGCCTGAACATGCAGAAGAGCGAAAGGCTTGCAAGGAATAGATCGAATTGGAACGATGTGGTATATCGTGGTCCACGTGCTGTCAATGAATTGAACCAGGGCATGTGAAAGTCTAGGGTAAAACACGGAAAGTTTTGATGGGGCCTAGATGTGGAAAGGGAGGTGTGGTTTGGTGCATTATACATAACAGCTAGAGACTGAGTGTGAACGAAAGTGGTCTTTTTTGTCTTTTCCTAGCGCTTCCTCGCGCACATACGTGGGGTGGGAGCTGTCATTTTATATGTGGCGGGGTGGCGACAGGAAAGAATAAAGGCAGACAATATGAATTATGCACATGTGTATATATGTATATGTCTGAATTTGTATATATATGTACAAGTTGAAATGTATAGGTATGATTATGAGCGTGTGTGGACGTGTATGTATATATATGTGTTTGTGGATATTTGGGCCATTCTTTCGTGTTTCTTTGCGCTACCTCGCTAACGTGGTAGACAGCGACAAAGTATAATGAATAAATGAATATATATATATATATATATATATATATATATATATATATATATATATATATATATATATATATATATATATATATATATATATATATATATATATATATATATATATATATATATATATATATATATATATATATATATAGAGGGGCAAGTATGCAGTCTGTTGTGGATGAGAGAGCTTGGGAAGTGAGTCAGTTGTTGTTCGCTGATGATACAGCGCTGGTGGCTGATTCATGTAAGAAACTGCAGAAGCTGGTGACTGAGTTTGGTAAAGTGTGTGAAAGAAGAAAGTTAAGAGTAAAGTTGAATAAGAGCAAGGTTATTATGTACAGTAGGGTTTAGGGTCAAGTCAATTGGGAGGTAATTTTGAATGGAGAAAAGCTGGAGGAAGTGAAGTGTTTTAGATATCTGGGAGTGGATCTGGCAGCGGATGGAACCATGGAAGCGGAAGTGAATCATAGGGTGGGGGAGGGAGCGAAAATTCTGGGAGCCTTGAAGAATGTTTGGAAGTCGAGAACTTTATCTCGGAAAGCAAAAATGGGTATGTTTGAAGGAATAGTGGTTCCAACAATGTTGTATGGTTGCGAGGCGCGGGCTATGGATAGAGTTGTGCGCAGGAGGATGGATGTGCTGGAAATGAGATGTTTGAGGACAATATGTGGTGTGAGGTGGTGTGATCGCGTAAGTAATGTAAGGGTGAGAGAGATGTGTGGAAATAAAAAGAGTGTGGTGGAGAGAGCAGAAGAGGGTGTTTTAAAATGGTTTGGTCTCATGGAGAGAATGAGTGGGGAAAGATTGACCAAGAGGATATATGTGTCAGAGGTGGAGGGAACGAGGAGAAGTGGGAGACCAAATTGGAGGTGGAAAGATGGAGTGAAAAAGATTTTGAGTGATCGGGGCCTGAACATGCAGGAGGGTGAAAGGCGTGCAAGGAATAGAGTGAATTGGAACGATGTGGTTAGAGTGAATTGGATCGTTGATGTATACCGGGGTCGACATGCTGTCAATGGATTGAATCAGGGCATGTGAAGCGTCTGGGGTAAACCATGGAAAGTTCTGTAGGGCTTGGATGTGGAAAGGGTGCTGTTTTTTCGGTGCATTATTACATGAGAGCTAGAGACTGAGTGTGAACGAATGGGGCCTTTGGTGTTTTTCCTAGTATGAAAAAAAAAGCTGGTCCTGTCATTCTCATGTCTTTAAACACGCTGAGGAAGTTAGTAGACGCATGACGACAAACCTCCGTTATTATACACTGTTGCCAATAATTTACCCATTTTCTTGGCAGATTAAAAATGTTAGTATTGAGCGTCAGGGTTGTGTTGGCAGTATACCGGGGTCGACGTGCTGTCAATGGATTGAACCAGGGCATGTGAAGCGTCTGGGGTAAACCATGCAAAGTGTGTGGGGCCTGGATGTGGAAAGGGAGCTGTGGTTTCGGTGCATTATTACATGAGAGCTAGAGACTGAGTGTGAACGAATGGGGCCTTTGGTGTTTTTCCTAGCGCTACCTCGCACACATGAAGGGGGAGGGGGTTGTCATTCCATGTGTGGCGAGGTGGCGATGGGAACAAATAAAGGCAGACAGTATGAATTATGTACATGTGTATATATGTATATGTCTGTGTGTGTATATGTATGTGTACATTGAGATGTATAGGTATGTATATTGTGCATGGGTGGACATGTATGTATACACATGTGTATGTGGGTGGGTTGGGCCATTCTTTCGTCTGTTTCCTTGCGCTACCTCGCTAACGCGGGAGACAGCGACAAAGCAAAATAAAATAGATAGTAAAACAATAATATATATATATATATATATATATATATGTATATATATATATATATATATATATATATATATATATATATATATATATATATATATATATATATATATATATATATATATATATATATATATATATATATATATATATATATATATATATATATATATATATATATATATATATATATATATATATATATATATATATATATATATATATATATATATATATATATATATATATATATATATATATATATATATATATATATATATATATATATATATATATATATATATATATATATATATTCTTTTTTTTTTTTCTTTTTCATACTATTCGCCATTTTCCACGATAGCGAGGTAACATTAAGAACAGAGGACTGGGCCTTTGAGGGAATATCCTCACCTGGCCCCTTCTCTGTTTCTTCTTTTGGGAAAAATATATATATATATATATATATATATATATATATATATATATATATATATATATATATATATATATATATATATATATATATATATATATATATATATATATATATATATATATATATATATATATATATATATATATATATATATATATATATATATATATATATATATATATATATATATATATATATATATATATATATATATATATATATATCCCTGGTGATACGGGAGAAAGAATACTTCCCACGCATTCCTCACGTATCATAGAAGGGAAGTAAAGGGGAAGGAAGCGGGGGGCTATATACCCTCCCCTCCTTGTATTTTAACTTTCTAAAAGGGGATACAAAAAAAGGTGTCACGCGAGGAGTGCTCATCCTCCTCGAAGGCTCAGATTGGGGTGTCTAAATGTATGTGGATGTAACAAAGATGAGAAAAAAGGAGAGATAGGTAGTATGTTTGAGGAAAGGCACCTGGATGTTCTGGCTCTGAGTGAAAAGAAGCTAAAGGGTAAAGGGGAAAAGTGGTTTTGGAGTGTCTTGGGAGTAAATTTAGGGGTTGGTGAGAGGACAAGAGCAAGGGAAGGAGTAGCACTAGTCCTGAAAAAGGAGTTGTGGGAGTATGTGATAGAGTGTAAGAAAGTAAAGTCTAGATTGAAATGGGTAAAACTGAAAGTGGATGGAGAGAGATGGGTGATTATTGGTGCATATGCACCTGGGCGTGAGAAGAAAGATCAGGAGAGGCAAATGTTTTGGGAGTAGCTGAGTGAGTGTTAGTACTTTTGATGCACGTGACTAGGTTATAGTGATGGGTGATTTGAATGCAAAGGTGAGTAATGTGGTAGTTGAGGGAATAATTGGTGTACATGGAGTGTTCACTGTTGCAAATGGAAATGGTGAAGAGCTTGTGGATTTCTGCGCTGAAAAAGGACTGATGAATGGGAATACCTGGCTCAAAAAGAGAGCTATACATAAGAATACGTATGTAAGTGGGAGAGATGGCCAGAGAGCGTTATTGGATTACGTGTTAATTAATAGGAGCGTAAAAGGGAGACTTTTACATGTTAATGTGCTGAGAGGTGCAACTGGAGGGATGTCTAATCAATATCTTGTGGAGGCGAAGGTGAAGATTTGTAGAGGTTTCCAGAAAAGAAGAGAGAATGTTGGGGTAAAGAAAGTGGTCAGAGTAATTGAGCTTGGGAAGGAGACTTGCGTGAGGAAGTACCAGGAGAGACTAAGTCCAGAATGGAAACAGGTGAGAACAAAGGACGTAATCGGAGTGGGGGAGGAATGGGATGTACTTAGGGAAGTAGTTATGGATTGCGCAAAAGATGCTTTGGGCATGAGAAGCGTGCAAGGTGAGCAGATTCGAAAGGGTAGTGAGTGGGGGGATGAAGAAGTAAGATTATTTGTGAAAGAGAAGAGTAAGGCATTTGGACGATTTTAGTAGGGAGAAAAAGAAAATGAACGGAAAATGTATGAAAGATGAAGGCAGGAGGTCAAGAGAAACATGCAGGAGGTGAAAAAGAGGGCAAATTAGAGTTGGGGTGAGAGAGCATCATCAAGTTTTGGGGAGAATAAAAAGATGTTTTGGAAGGAGGTAAATAAAGTGCTTAAGACAAGGACACAAATGGAAACATCAGTGAAGGGGGCTAATGTGTAGGTGATACCAAGTAGTAGTGATGTGAAAGGAGACTGAGTGAGTATTTTCAAAGTTTGTTGGAAGTGCTTGATGATAGAGTAGCAGATATATGGTGTTTTGGTCGAGGTAGTGTGCAAAGTGAGAGGGTTAGGGAGAATGATTTCGTAAACAGATAAGTGGTAGTAAAAGCTTTGCGGAAGATGAAAACCAGCAAGGCAGCGGGTTTGGATGGTATTGCAATAGAATTTATAAAAAAAAAAAGGGGGGTGACTGTGTTGTTGAATGGTTGGTAAGGTTATCTAATGTATGTATGACTCATTGTGAGGTGCCTGAGGATTGGCGGGATGCTTGTGTTGTGCCATTGCACAAAGGCAAAGGCGATAAAAGTCATTCCTCAAATTACAGAGGTATAAGTTTGTTGAGTATTCCTGGGAAATTATATGGAAGGGTATTGATTGAGAGGGTTAAGACATGTATAGAGCATCAGATCGGGGAGGAGCAGTGTGGTTTCAGAAGTGGTACAGGATGTGTATCAGGTGTAGCTTTGAAAAATGTATGTGTGAAATATTTAGAAAAGCAAATGAATATGTATGTAGAATTCATGGTTCTGGAGAATGTATATGATAGAGCTGATAGAGATGCTCTGAGGAAGGTATTAAGAATATATGATGCGGGAGGTAAGTTGTTAGAAGCAGTGAAAAGTTTTTATCGAGGATGTAAGGCATGTGTACGTGTAGGAAGAGAGGAAAGTGATTGGTTCTCAGTGAATGTTGGTTTGCGGCATAGGTGCATGATGTCTCCATGGTTGTTCAATTTGTTTATGGATGGGGTTGTTAGGGAGGTGAATGCAAGAGTTTTTGAAAGAGGGGAAAGTATGTAGTTTGTTGTGGATGAGAGAGCTTGTGAAGTGAGTCATTTGTTGTTCGCTGATGACACAGCGCTGGTTGCTGATTCGGGTGAGAAACTGCAGAAACTGGTAACTGAGTTTGGTGAAGAGTGTGAAAGAAGAAAGTTGAGAGTAAATGTGAATAAGAGCAAGGTTATTAGGTACAGTAGGGTTGAGGGACAAGTCAGTTGGGAGGTACGTTTGAATGGAGAAAACCTGGAGGAAGTGAAGTGTTTTAGATATCTGGGAGTTGATTTGGCAGGGTATGGATTCATGGAAGCGGAAGTGAGCCATAGGTTAGGGGAGGGGGCGTAAGTTCTAAGAGTGTTGACAAATGTGTGGAAGGCGAGAACGTTAACTCGGAAAGCAAAAATGGGTATGTTTGAAGGAATAGTGGTTCCGACAATGTTATATGGTTGTGAGGCGTGAGCCATAGATGGAGTTGTGCGGAAGGGGTTGGATTTGTTTTAAGTGAGATGTTTTAGGACAATACGTGGTGTGAAGTGGATGATCGAGTAAGCAATGAAAGGGTTAGAGAGATGTGTGGTAATAAAAAGAGTGTGGTTGAGAGAGAAAAAGATGGTCTTTTGAAATGGTTTGGTCACATGGAGAGAATGAGTGAGGAAAGATTGACAAAGAGGATATATGTGTCAGAGGTGGAGGGAACGAGGGGAAGTGGGAGACCAAATTGAAGGTGGAAAGATGGAGTGAAAAGGATTTTGAGTGATCTGGGCCTGAACATGCAGGAGGGTGAAAGGCGTTCAAGGAATAGAGTGAATTGCAGCGATGTGGTATACCGAGGTCGACGTGCTGTGACGCGTCTGGGATAAATCATGGAAAGTTCTGTGGTGCCTGGATGTGGAAAGGGAGCTATGGTTTCGGTGCATTATACATGACTGCTAAAGACTGAGTGTGAACGAATGTAGCTCTTGTTGTCTTTTCCTAGTGCTACCTTGCGCAAATGCGGGGGGATGGGGTTCTCATTTTATGTGTGACGTAGTGGAGACGGGAAAGAATTAAGGCAGACACTATGAATCATGTACATGTGTGTGCATATGTATATGTCTGAGTGTGTATATATATGTGTACGTTGAGATGTATAAGTATGTATATGTACATGTGTGGACGTGTATGTATATACGTGTGTATGTGGGTGGGTTGGGCTATTCTTTCGTCTACTCCTATGCGCTACCTCGCTAACGCGAAAGGCAGCGAGAAAGTATGTATAAATATATATGTGTGTGTATATATATATATATATATATATATATATATATATATATATATATATATATATATATATATATATATATATATATATATATATATATATACTATGATATAATATATATATATATATATATTTAATTTATATATATATATATATATATATATATATATATATATATATATATATATATATATATATATATATATATATATATATATATATATATATATATATATATATATATATATATATATATATATATATATATATATATACTATGATATAATATATATATATATATATATATTTAAATATATATATATATATATATATATATATATATATATATATATATATATATATATATATATATATATATATATATATATATATATATATTTAAATATATATATATATATATATATATATATATATATATATATATATATATATATATATATATATATATATATATATATATATATATATATATATATATATATATATATATATATATATATATATATATATATATATATTTAAATATATATATATATATATATATATATATATATATATATATATATATATATATATATATATATATATATATATATATATATATATATATATATTTTTTTTTTTTTTTTTTTTATACTTTGTCGCTGTCTCCCGCGTTTGCGAGGTAGCGCAAGGAAATAGACGAAAGAAATGGCCCAACCCTCCCCATACACATGTACATACACACGTCCACACACGCAAATATACATACCTACACAGCTTTCCATGGTTTACCCCGGACGCTTCACATGCCTTGATTCAATCCACTGACAGCACGTCAACCCCTGTATACCACATCGCTCCAATTCACTCTATTCCTTGCCCTCCTTTCACCCTCCTGCATGTTCAGGCCCCGATCACACAAAATCCCTTTCACTCCAATCTTTCCACCTCCAATTTGGTCTCCCTCTTCTCCTCGTTCCCTCCACCTCCGACACATATATCCTCTTGGTCAATCTTTCCTCACTCATTCTCTCCATGTGCCCAAACCACTTCAAAACACCCTCTTCTGCTCTCTCAACCACGCTCTTTTCACTTCCACACATCTCTCTTACCCTTACGTTACTTACTCGATCAAACCACCTCACACCACACATTGTCCTCAAACATCTCATTTCCAGCACATCCATCCTCCTGCGCACAACTCTATCCATAGCCCACGCCTCGCAACCATACAACATTGTTGGAACCACTATTCCTTCAAACATACCCATTTTTGCTTTCCGGGATAATGTTCTCGACTTCCACACATTTTTCAAGGCTCCCAAAATTTTCGCCCCCTCCCCCACCCTATGATCCACTTCCGCTTCCATGGTTCCATCCGCTGACAGATCCACTCCCAGATATCTAAAACACTTCACTTCCTCCAGTTTTTCTCCATTCAAACTCACCTCCCAATTGACTTGACCCTCAACCCCACTGTACCTAATAACCTTGCTCTTATTCACATTTACTCTTAACTTTCTTCTTCCACACACTTTACCAAACTCCGTCACCATATATATATATATATATATATATATATATATATATATATATATATATATATATAAATATATATATATATATATATATATATGTATATATATATATATATATATATATATATATATATATATATATATATATATATATATATATATATATATATATATATATATATATATATATATATATATTGTGATATAAAACAATGAAATTTTCTTTTAGATATAGATGACAGTTTCTCACTCACTCAGATTTATATACTGTGATAATAGAACAATGAAAAAGATGGAGACCAAACCAAAGAGAGTACGGTTGTCAAGCCAAACACCTACTACGTACATAACGAAGCTAAATTTCTCCTAGGACAATTCCACCTCGGTATGCGGAACACAAAACCGAAATTCCCCCCATCCAAACTACTGCAAAACTAACAATGAACTCTGGAGAGATACAGTTGAAAAACTCATGTAGTTATATTTCATTAGTATAGAGTTTTATGTAGGTTTGGAGCATGGTAATGAAAAGTCAATGAATCATGATTATGGCATCGCTGATATACATAACACCTGCTGTAAGACTACATATTTGCTGAATTACAATTCAACAAGGAAAATTAAATGCGTAAATAAGTTGACAACAAAACATACTCTTATATGACACGAAGCTTCAGAATATACCATTGGTCACAAATATATATACTCCTATGAGTCCACGGGGAAAATGAAAAAAAAAAGAAAAAAAATTGCTTGGTTTTTCGTTGGTGGACTGCACACTGCAGACAAACATGTCTGCAGTGCACAGTCCATCAAATCCCCCCCACCACGTAAAGGTAACCAAGCGTCGGGGGGGTTGCTGGGATCACCACCACCAGCATTACTTCCTTTTTCTTGGGATGATGAGGAGGACAGATGGGCAGGATCCAAGGGAGAAATAAATCATTTTTTTTTCTTTTTGGTTTTTTTCAATATTTTTTCAGTGGGAAAAAAGAAACCTCTCGGACCTCCGTCTGGTTATAGAATAGATAAGAACGATAAAGTTGAAGCCGATCTTTCGTAATGGAGGGGAGCTGAAGCCACTTGCCAAATACAACCACTTCAGCCAGAGCACAGTGGTTTGGGCGGCCAGCGTGCTTCACGCACACAACACCTTCGGGATGGAGGTCCACCTCTTGCAAGAAATCTGGGTCGTACACGAGTGCGTCATACTGTGGGCAGCCTAGATCCTCAAGGTTGACTAACTCTGCGCCGCATTGGAACACCGTGGCGAATGCGACCTCAACGTAGCCGCCCTTGAAGAAGAGGACGTCGTACTGGCTCACCGTCCTCAGGAACTCGTTCAGGTCGGTGAACTCTGAGGGTCCCTCGATGACACAGCCCTTCCTGAGGTCATATATGGCAGCCTCAGTGCAGCGCATCTCGTGTGTGTTGGGTGAAGTGGCGTCTTCCTTGAAGTTGATATCAACCACTGCACAACGTTTGTTGGTATGGTTGAAGAGGTTGTCGAAGTAGTAGTCGCCCAAGGGTGGTACAGGGGTAGTGCGGTATGACATCAGTGTAGGGAAGGACCATCGAGTGCCTGGAAACAGGGGAGTCTTGAAGTAGAATGGCTGAACTCCCATGGGAGAGCTGCAGACTGGTCCGTGTGTCATCTTGAAATTCTTATCAAAGAATGAACTCCACCTACCCATCCCCGGCCTGACATCACCTTATATCCCAGATGAGAGAAATATAGGCACCTTCAGAATAATATAGTTACATCACAAGTAGTGAAGATAAGGAAATTGTGAACATTATGGTGGTGTCGGAGCCCGGTAACATTATATGTAGTGAAGATAAGTATATTGTGAAGATTATGGTGTAGTATCGGAGCCCGGTAACATTATATGTAGTGAAGATAACGATATTGTGAAGATTATTGTGTAGTGTCGGTGCCTGGTAACATTATATGTAGTGAAGATAAGGATGTAGAGAATATGGTGTTGTGTCGGTGCCCGGTAACACTGTATGTAGTCAAGATAAGGATATTGTGAAGATTAGGGTGTAGTGTCAGAACCCGGTAGCACTATATGTAGTGAAGATAAGGATATTGTGAAAATTATGGTGTAGTGTCGAAGCCCGGTAACACTGTATGTAGTGAAGATAAGGAAATTGTGAAGATTATGGTGTAGTGTCAGTGCCTGGTAACATTATGTGTAGTGAAGATAAGGATGTAAGGAACATGGTGTAGTGTCGGTGCCCGGTAACACTGTATGTAGTGAAGATAAGGAAATTGTGAAGATTATAGTGAAGTGTCGGTGCCTGGTAACACTATATGTAGTGAAGATAAGGATGTAAGGAATATGGTGTAGTGTCGTAGCCCGGTAACAATATATGTAGTGAAGATAAGGATATTGTGAAGATTATGGTGTAGTATCGGAGCCCGGTTACAATGTATGTAGTGAAGATAACGATATTGTGAAGATTATTGTGCAGTATCGGACCCCGGAAAAAGTTTATGTAGTGAAGATAAGGAAATTGTGAACATTATGGTGGTGTCGGAGCCCAGTAACACTGTATGTAGTGAAGATAAGGATACTGTGAAGACTATGGTGTAGTGTTGGACCCGTTAGCACTTTGTGTAGTGAAGATAAGGATATTGTGAAGATTATGGTGCAGTGTCTGAGCCCGAGAACATCACACGTAGTGAACATGAGGATATTGCGGATTATGTTTTGTCGGGTCTGGTAACACACACACACAAACACACACACACACGTATATATAGTAAAGTGTGTGGAAGAAGAAAGTTAAGAGTAAATGTGAATAAGAGCAAGGTTATTAGGTACAGTAGGGGTGAGGGTCAAGTCAATTGGGAGGTGAGTTTGAATGGAGAAAAACTGGAGGAAGTGAAGTGTTTTAGGTATCTGGGAGTGGATCTGGCAGCGGATGGAACCATGGAAGCGGAAGTGGATCATAGGGTGGGGGAGGGGGCGAAAATTCAGGGGGCCTTGAAGAATGTGTGGAAGTCGAGAACATTATCTCGGAAAGCAAAAATGGGTATGTTTGAAGGAATAGTGGTTCCAACAATGTTGTATGGTTGCGAGGCGTGGGCTATGGATAGAGTTGTGCGCAGGAGGATGGATGTGCTGGAAATGAGATGTTTGAGGACAATG
>NC_092224.1:46299766-46350222 GCF_036320965.1 Panulirus ornatus
ATATATATATATATGTATATATATATATATATATATATATATATATATATATATATATATATATATATATATATATATATATATATATATATATATATATATATATATATATATATATATATATATATATATATTTATATATATATATATATATGCATTAATACATGACAGCTAGAGACTGATTGTGAAAGAATGGGGCCTTTGTTGTCTTTCCTAGCGCTACCTCGCACACATAAGGGGGGAGGCAGTTGTTATTCCATGTGTGGCGAGGTGGCGATGGGAATAAATAAAGGTAGACAGTATGAATTATGTACATGTGTATATATTATATGCCTGTGTGTGTATATATATGTATACATTGGGATGTATAGGTATGTATATTTGCGTGTGTGGACTTGTATGTATATACATGTGTGTGTGGGTGGGTTGGGCCATTCTTTCATCTGTTTCCTTGCGCTGCCTCGCTAACGCCGGAGACAGCGACAAAGCAAAATAAAAAAAAATTATATATATATATATATATATATATATATATATATATATATATATATATATATATATATATATATATTCTTCTTTCATACTATTCGCCATTTTCCGCGCTAGGGAGGAAGTGTTAAGACCTTAGGACTGGGTCTTTGAGGGAACATCCTCACCTGGCCTCCTTCTCTGTTTCTTCATTTGGAAAATCAAAAAAAAAAAAAAACGAGAGGGGAGGATTTCTAGCCCCCAGCTCCCTCCCCTTTTAGTCTCCTTTTACGATACCCAGGGAATACGTGGGATGTATTCCTTCTCCCCTATCCTTAGGGATAATATATATATATATATATATATATATATATATATATATATATATATATATATATATATATATATATATATATATATATATATTGGGAAGAATCACAATTTTGCGCGTGATCAAGATATTCCTATGAGTCCACGGGGAAAATGAAACACGATAAGGTTCCCAAGTGCACTTTCGTGTAATAATTGTGTAATAATATCTCAGGGGAGATACAAGAGAGAAATATGTCAGTTGATATACATCGAAGGGACGAAGCTAGGACGCCATTTGGTAAACATATGATTGTCCAAAACAAAGAACGAGCGTTCATAAACTAATCATTTTACAAATTTGATCAACGATAAAGTTATCTAATTTGTACAGACCATCACTAATATTAAGATTATAATTCTTTTTGTGTATTTAATAATATAAGATTCAATGACATTTCTCTTGGTAATAGAGTTAACAATGATTGTTCAAAACATACAACGAGCGTTCATAAACTCTTCATTTTGAAGATTTTATCAACAAAGTTATCTAATTTGTATAGACCATCACTAATATTAAGATTATAATTCTTTGTGTATTTGATAATGGAAGATTCAATCTATGTTCCTTAGGGCATTACGTATTTTAAGTCCAGAGTTTATTGATGGTGAGTTTGAGAAGATATATTCTATTGGATCCAAGTTAAAGTACCCTAGATCTTTCATTGATAGATCACTTAAGTTAGCAAAGAATTGAGTTAGCAAAGAATTAAGTTAGCAAAGAGTTGAACCCAAACCTCCCATTGACACCAACAATCTTTTCGTTCTCTCTTTTGATTATAATTTCACTTTGCTTCCCATGTTGCTTAAACCCTTTAATGTAAATGTTGCCTTTAGCAACAATAATACTATAAAGAATATCTTAATCAGGAATTCATCAGAAAATTCACTTGGATGCATCTATAAAGTGCCTTGTGGAAAAATTTTGTGATAAATTTTATGTTGGTCAGACAGGTAAAGAACTTTCTGTTAGACTTAAGCAACATAAATATAGTATAAGAACGGGACAAGAATCAAATGCCTTGTTTAATCACGTAAAAAACTATGATCATTGTATTGACTGGAGTAACGCCATCTCAGTTATTAACTTTAACTCTATTACCAAGAGAAATATTCTTGAATATTCTATTATTGAATACACAAAGAATCATAATCTTAGTATCAGTGATGGTCTATACAAAATAGGTAACTTTATTGTTGATAAAATCTGCAAAATGATAAGCTTATGAACGCTCGTTGTATGTTTTGGACAATCTTTATTAACTCTATTACTAAGAGAAATATCATTGAATCTTCTATTATGAAATACACAAAGAATTATAATCTTAGTATTAGTGATGGTCTATACAAATTAGATAACTTTATTGTTGATCAAATTTGTAACATGATTAGTTTATGAACGCTGGTTGTTTGTGTTGGACAATCATATGTTTACCAAATGGCGTCCTGGCTTCGTCTCTTCGATGTATATCAACTGACTTGTATTTCTCTCTTGTGTCTCCCCTGATGACGTAATTATCACACGAAAGTGCACTTGGGAACCTTATCGTGTTTCATTTTCCCCGTGGACTCATAGGAAAATATATATACATATATATATATATATATATATATATATATATATATATATATATATATATATATATATATATATATATATATATATATATATATATATATACATATATATATATATATATATATATATATATATATATATATATATATATATATATATATATATATATATATATATATATATATATATATATATATATACGATTTTTGCAGAGAAATAAGGCAAATGACTGGGAGATGTATCAAAGAAAGAGGCAGGAGGTCAAGAAGCGAAAAATAGGGCAAATGAGAGTTGAGTTGAGAGAGTATCATGAAATTTCAGGGAAAATAAAAATGTTTTGGAAGGAGGTAAATATAGTGCGTAAGACAAGGGAACAAATGAAAACATCAGTGAAGAGGGCAAATGGGGAGGTGATAACAAGTAGTGGTGATATGAGAAGAAGATGGAGTGAGTGTTTTGCAGTTTCTTGAGTGTTTGATGATAGAGTGGTAGATTTAGGGTGTTTTGGTCGAGGTGTTGTGCAAAGTGAGAGGGTTAGGGAAAATGATTTGGTAAACAGGGAAGAGGTAGTCAAAGCTTTGCAGAAGATGAAAGCTGGCAAGGCAGCGGGTTTGGATGTTATTGCAGTGGAATTTACTAAAAAAGGGGGTGACTGTATTATTGACTGGTTGGTAAGGTTATTCAATGTATGTATGACTCATGGTGAGGTGCCTGAGGATTGACGGAATGCTTGCATAGTGCCACTGTATAAAGGCAAAGGGGATAAGAGTGAGTGCTCAAATTACAGAGGAGTAAGTTTGTTGGGCATTCCTGGTAAATTATATGGGAGGGTATTGATTGAGAGAGTGAAGGCATGTACAGAGCATCAGACTGGGGAAGAGCAGTGTGGTTTCAGAAGTGGTAGAGGAGGTGTGGATCAGGTGTTTGCTTTGAAGAATGTATGTGAGAAATACTTAGAGAAGCAAATGGATTTGTATGTAGCATTTGTGGACTATGAGAAGGCATATGAGAGAGTTGAAAGAGATTCTCTGTTGAAGGTATTTAGAATATATGGTGTGGTTGTCAAGTTGATAGAATCAGTTAAGGGTTTTTATCGATGATGTAACGTATGTGTACGTGTAGGAAAAGAGGAAAGTGATTGGTTCTCAGTGAATGTAGGTTTGCGGCAGGGGTGTGTGATGTCTCGATGGTTGTTTAATTTGTTTATGGATGGGCTTGGTAGGAAGGTGAATGCTAGAGTTTTGGAAAGAGGGTAAAGTATGCAGTCTGTTGTAGATGAAATAGCTTGGGAAGTGAGTCAGTTGTTGTTTGCTGATGATACAGCTCTGGTGGCTGATTCATGTGAGAAACTGCAGAAGCATGTGGCTGAGTTTGGTAAAGTGTGTAAAAGAAGAAAGCTGAGAGTAAATGTGAATAAGAACAAGGTTATTAGGTACAGTAGAATTGAGGGTCAAATCAATTGGTTGGTAAGTTTGAATGGAGAAAAACTGGAGGAAGTGAAGTATTTTAGACATGTGGGAGTGGATTTGACAGTGGATAGAACCATGGAAGCGGAAGTGAATCATAGGGTGGGGCAGGGAGCGAAAGTTCTGGGAGCGTTGATGAATGTGTGGATGTCGAGAACATTATCTCGGGGAAATGGGTGTGCTTGAAGTGGGCGAAGGGGTGAACGTTCTGGGAGCATTGAAGAATGTGTGGAAGTCGAGAACATTATCTCAGAAAGCAAAAATATGTATGTTTGAAAGTATAGTGGTTCCAACAATGTTAAATGGTTGCGAGGCGTGGGCTATGGATAGCGTTGTGCGGAGGAGTAAGGACGTGCTGGAAATGAGATGTTTGAGGACAATATGTGGTGTGAGGTGGCTTGATCGAGAATGTAATAATAGGGTAAGGGAGATGTGTGGTACTAAAAAGAGTGTGGTTGAGAGAGCACAAAAGGGTGTTTTGAAATGGTTTGGTCACATGGAGAGAATGAGTGAGGAAAGATTGATCAAGAGAATATATGTGTCAGAGGTGGAGGGAACGAGGAGAAGTGGGAGACCAAATTGGAGGTGGAAAGATGGAGTAAAAAAGATTTTGAATGATCGAGGTCTGAACATGCAGAAGGGTGAAAGGAGTGCAAGGAATAGACTGAATTGGAACGATGTGGTATACCGGGGCGAAGGTGCTGTCAATGGATTGAACCAGGGCAAGTGAAGCGTCTGGGGTAAACCATGGAAAGTTCTGTGCGGCCTGGATGAGGAAAGGAAGCTGTGGTTTCGGTGCATTATTACATGACAGATAGAGACTGAGTGTGAACGAATGTGGCCTGCGTGTTCAGTCCCAATCACTCAAAATCTTTTTCACTACATCTTTCCACCTCCAATTTGGTCTCCCACTTCTCTTTCCCTCCACCTCTGAAATGTATATACTCTTGGTCAATCTTTTCTCGCTCATTCACTTCATGTGACCAAAACATTTCAAAAGACCCTCTTCTGCTCTCTCAACCACACTCTTTTTATTACCACACATCTCTCTTACCCTAATATTACTTACTCTATCAAACCACGTCGCACCACATATTGTCCTCAGACATCTCATTTCCAGCACATCCACCCTCCTGCGCACAACTCTATCCATAGTCCACGCCTCGCAACCATAAAACATTGTTGGAATCACTATACTTTCAAACATACACATTTTTGCTTTCTGAGATAATGTTCTCGACTTCTACACATTCTTCATTGCTCCCAGAACTTTCACCCCCTCGCCAACCCTATGATTCACTTCCGTTTCCATGGTTCCATTAAATGCCAAATCCACTCCCAGAAATCTAAAACACCTCACTTCCTCCAGCTTTTCTCCATTCAAACTTACATGCCAATTGACTTGACCCTCAACTCTACTGTACCTAATAACCTTGCTATTATTAACCTTTACTCTCAGCTTTCATCTTTCACACACTTTAACAAACTCAGTCACCAGCTTCTGCAGTTTCTCACATGAATCACCACTTTATCATCAGCGAACAACAACTGACTCACTTCACATGCTCTCTCATCCACGACAGACTGCATACATGCCCCTCTTTCCAAACCTCTTGCATTCACCTCCCTAACAACCCTATCCATAAACAAATTGAACAACCATTGAGACATCACACACCCATGCGGCAAACCTACATTTACTGAGAACCATTGTCTTTCCTCTCTTCCTAGACGTACACATACCTTACATCCTCGATAAAAACTTTTCACTGCTTCTAACATCTTGGCTCCACGCCATATATTCTTAAACCTTCCAGAGAGCATCTCTATCAATTCTATCATATGCCTTCTCCAGATCCATAAATGCTACATAGAAATCCATTTGCTTTTCTAAGAATTTCTCACATACATTCCTCAAAGCACACACCTTATCCACACATCCTCTACCACTTCTGAAACCACACTGCTCTTCCCCAATGTGATGCTCTGGAAATGCTTTCACCCTCTCACTCAATACCCTCCCCTATAATTTCCCAGGAATACTCAACAAACTTATACCTCTTTAATTTGGGCACTCACATTTATCCACTCTGCCTTTGTACAATGGCAAAATACAAGCATTCCGCCAATCCTCAGGCACTTCACCATGAGTCATACATACATTAAAAAACCTTACCAACCAATCACCAATACAGTCACCCCCTTTTTTGTTAAATTCCACTGCAATATCATCCAAACCCGCTGCCTTGCCGGCTTTCATCTTTCGCAAAGGTTTCACTACCTCTTCTCGGTTTCCCTAACCCTCTCACTTTGTACACCACCTCGACCAAAACACTCTATATCGACCACTCTATCATCAAACACATTTAACAAACCTTCAAAATATGTTATCAGCTCCCCATCAGCCCCCTTCACTGAATTTCCCATTTGTTCCCTCGTCTTACACACTTTATTTACCTCCTTCCAAAACATCTTTTTATTCTCTCTAAAAAGTAACGATACTCTCTCACCCCAACTCTCATTTCAGGCTTTTTCACCTCTTGCACCTTTCTCTTAACCTCTTGCCTCTTTCTTTTATACATCTCCCAGTCAATTGCATTATTTCCCTGCAAAAATCGTCCAAATGTCTCCCTCTACTCTTCCATTGATAATCTTACTTCTTCATCCCACCATTCACTACCCTTTCTACTCTGCCCACCTCCCACGCTTCTCATGCCAAGAGCATCTTTTGCGCAAGCCATCACTGCTTCCCTAAATACATCCCATTCCTCCCCCACTCACATTACGTCCTTTGTTTTCACCGTTTTCCATTCTATTCTGAGTCTCTACCGGTACTTTCTCACAAGTCTCCTTCCCAAGCTCACTTACTCTCACCGCTCATTTCACCCCAACATTCTCTCTTCTTTTCTGAAAACCTCTACAAATCTTCACCTTCGCCTCCACAAGATAATGATCAGACATCCCTCCAGTTGCACCTCTCAGCACATTAACATCCAAAAGTCTCTCTTTCGCGCGCCTCTGAATTACCACGTAATCCAATAGCGCTCTCTGACCATCTCTCCTATTTACATACGTATACTTATGTATATCTCTCTTTCGAAACCAGGTTCTCCCAATTACAAAGTTCTTTTTCAACACATAAATCTACAAGATCTTCACCATTTCTATTTACAACACTGAACACCCCATGTACACCAATTATTCCCTTAACTGCCACATTACTCCCCTTCACATTCAAATCACCCATCAATATAACCCGGGCTCGTACATCAAAACTACAAACATACTCACACCGCTGCTTCCAAAACACTTGCTTCTCATGATCTGTCTTCTCATGCCCAGATGCATATGCACCAATAATCACCAACATTTCTCCATCTACTTCCAGTTTTACCCATATCAATCTAGACTTTACTTTCTTTCCATGTATCACATACTCCCACCACTCCCGTTTCAGGAGTAGTGCCACTCGATCCCTTGCTCTTGTTGTCTCAATAACCCCTGACTCTACTCCCAAGACATTCACAAACCACTCTTCCCCTTTACCCCTGAAATTCGTTTCACTCAGAGCCAAAACATCCAGCTTCCTTTCCCCAAACATACTACTTATCTCTCCAATCTGAGCCTTCGAGGAGGATGAGCAATCTTCTGTTTCCCCTTTTAGAAAGTTAAAATAAAAGGAGCGGTGGGATTCTATACATATGTATATATATATATATATATATATATATATATATATATATATATATATATATATATATATATATATATATATATATATATATATATATATATATATATATATATATATATATCTTTTTTTTTTTTTTGCTTTGTCGCTGTCTCCCGCGTTTGCGAGGCAGCGCAAGGAAACAGACGAAAGAAATGGCCCAACCCACCCCCATACACATGTATATACATACGTCCACACACGCAAATATACACACCTACACAGCTTTCCATGGTTTACCCCAGACGCTTCACATGCCCTGATTCAATCCAGTGACAGCACGTCAACCCCGGTATACCACATCGATCCAATTCACTCTATTCCTTGCCCTCCTTTCACTCTCCTGCATGTTCAGGCCCCGATCACACAAAATCTTTTTCACTCCATCTTTCCACCTCCAATTTGGTCTCCCTCTTCTCCTCGTTCCCTCCACCTCCGACACATATATCCTCTTGGTCAATCTTTCCTCACTCATTCTCTCAATGTGCCGAAACCATTTCAAAACACCCTCTTCTGCTCTCTCAACCACGCTCTTTTTATTTCCACACATCTCTCTTACCTTTACGTTACTTACTCGATCAAACCACCTCACACCACACATTGTCCTCAAACATCTCATTTCCAGCACATCCATCCTCCTGCGCACAACTCTATCCATAGCCACCGCCTCGCAACCATACAACATTGTTGGAACCACTATTCCTTCAAACATACCCATTTTTGCTTTCCGAGATAATGTTCTCGACTTCCACACATTCTTCAAGGCTCCCAGAATTTTCGCCCCCTCCAAGACCCTATGATCCACTTCCGCTTCCATGCTTCCATCCGCTGCCAGATCCACTCCCAGATATCTAAAACACTTCACTTCCTCCAGTTTTTCTCCATTCAAACTCACCTCCCAATTGACTTGACCCTCAACCCTACTGTACCTAATAACCTTGCTCTTATTCACATTTACTCCTAACTTTCTTCTTTCACACACTTTACCAAACTCAGTCATATATACATATATATATATATATATATATATATATATATATATATATATATATATATATATATTTTTCTTTCATACTATTCGCCATTTCCCGCGTTAGAAAGGTAGCGTTAAGAACAGAGGACTGGGCCTCTGAGAGAATATCCTCACCTGGCCTCGTTCTGTTCCTTCTTTTGGAAAATTAAAAAAAAAAAAAAAAAAAAATGAAGAGGGGAGGATTTCCAGCCCCCCGCTCCCTTCCCTTTTAGTCGCCTTCTACGACACGCAGGGAATACGTGGGAAGTATTCTTTCTCCCCATCCCCAGGGATATATATATATGTATATATATATATATATATATATATATATATATATATATATATATATATATATATATATATATATATATATATATATATATATATATATATATATATATATAAATATATATATACATTATATATATATATATATATATATATATATATATATATATATATATATATATATATATATATATATATATATATATATATATTTATATATATATATATATATATATATATATATATATATATATATATTTTTTTTTTATTTCTTTTTTATTATACTTTGTCGCTGTCTCCCGCGTTTGCGAGGTAGCGCAAGGAAACAGACGAAAGAAATGGCCCAACCCACCCCCCATACACATGTATATACATACGTCCACACACGCAAATATACATACCTACACAGCTTTCCATGGTTTACCCCCAGACGCTTCACATACCTTGATTCAATCCACTGACAGCACGTCAACCCCGGTATACCACATCGCTCCAATTCACTCTATTCCTTGCCCTCCTTTCATCCTCCTGCATGTTCAGGCCCCGATCACACAAAATTTTTTTCACTCCATCTTTCCACCTCCAATTTGGTCTCCCTCTTCTCCTCGTTCCCTCCACCTCCGACACATATATCCTCTTGGTCAATCTTTCCTCACTCATTCTCTCCATGTGCCCAAACCACTTCAAAACACCCTCTCCTGCTCTCTCAACCACGCTCTTTTTATTTCCACACATCTCTCTTACCCTTACGTTACTCACTCGATGAAACCACGTCACACCAAACATTGTCCTCAAACATCTCATTTCCAGCACATCCATCCTCCTGCGCACAACTCTATCCATAGACTACGCCTCGCAACCATACAATATTGTTGGAACCACTATTCCTTCAAACATACCCAATTTTGCTTTCCGAGATAATGTTCTCGACTTTCACACATTCTTCAAGGCCCCCAGAATTTTCGCCCCCTCCCCCACCCTACTATCCACTTCCGCTTCCATGCTTCCATCCGCTGCCAGATCCACTCCCAGATATCTAAAACACTTCACTTCCTCCAGTTTTTCTCCATTCAAACTCACCTCCCAATTGACTTGACCCTCAACCCTACTGTACCTAATAACCTTGCTCTTATTCACATTTACTCTTTAACTTTCTTCTTCCACACACTTTACCAAACTCAGTCACCAGCTTCTGCAGTTTCTTACATGAATCAGCCACCAGCGCTGTATCATCAGCGAACAACAACTGACTCACTTCCCAAGCTCTCTCATCCCCAACAGACTTCATACTTGCCCCTCTTTCCAAAACTCTTGCATTCACCTCCCTAACAACCCCATCCATAAACAAATTAAACAACCATGGAGACATCACACACCCCTGCTGCAAACCTACATTCACTGAGAAGCCAATCACTTTCCTCTATTCCTACACGTACACATGCCTTACATCCTCGATAAAAACTTTTCACTGCTTCTAACAACTTACCTCCCACACCATATATTCTTAATACCTTCCACAGAGCATCTCTATCAACTCTATCATATGCCTTCTCCAGATCCATAAATGCTACATGCAAATCCATTTTGCTTTTCTAAGTATTTCTCACATACATTCTTCAAAGCAAACACCTGATCCACATATCCTCTACCACATCTGAAACCACACTGCTCCTCCCCAATCTGATGTTCTGTACATGCCTTCATCCTCTCAATCAATACCCTCCCATATAATTTACCAGGAATACTCAACAGACTTATACCTCTGTAATTTGAGCACTCACTTTTATCCCCTTTGCCTTTGTACAATGGCACTATGCACGAATGCGCATTCCGCCAATTCTCAGGCACCTCACCATGAGTCATACATACATTAAATAACCTTACCAACCACTCAATAATACAGTCACCCCCTTTTTAATAAATTCCACTGCAATGCCATCCAAACCTGCTGCCTTGCCGGCTTTCATCTTCCGCAAAGCTTTTACTACCTCTTCTTTGTTTACCAAATCATTTTCACTAACCCTTTCACTTTGCACACCAACTCGACAAAAACACCCTATATCTGCCACTCTATCATCAAACACATTCAACAAACCTTCAAAATACTCACTCCATCTCCTTCTCACATCACCACTACTTGTTATCACATCCCCATTTGCGCCCTTCACTGAAGTTCCCATTTGCTCCTTTGTCTTACGCACTTTATTTACCTCCTTCCAGAACATCTTTTTATTCTCCCTAAAATTTAATGATACTCTCTCACCCCAACTCTCATTTGCCCTCTTTTTCACCTCTTGCACCTTTCTCTTGACCTCCTGTCTCTTTCTTTTATACATCTCCCACTCAATTGCATTTTTTCCCTGCAAAAATCGTCCAAATGCCTCTCTCTTCTCTTTCACTAATAATAGCAGTTGTAACCCTAGAGATATCCACAGTCATCCTCTTGGCTCTTGACTGACATGAATCCAAAATATTCCTTCCCATAACACTTCTTCATCCCACCACTCACTACCCTTTCTAATCAACCCACCTCCCACTCTTCTCATGCCACAAGCATCTTTTGCGCAATCCATCACTGATTCCCTAAATGCATCCCATTCCTCCCCCACTCCCCTACTTCCATTGTTCTCACCTTTTTCCATTCTGTACTCAGTCTCTCCTGGTACTTCCTCACACAAGTGTCATTCCCAAGCTCACTTACTCTGACCACCTCTTCACTCCAACATTCACTCTTCTTTTCTGAAAACCCATACAAATCTTCACCTTAGCCACCACAAGATAATGATCAGATATCCCTGCAGTTGCACCTCTCAGCACAAAAATATATTAATATATATATATATATATAATATATATATATATATATATATATATATATATATATATATATACTGTCAGTGGGTTGAATCAGGGCATGTGAAGCGTCTGGGGTAAACCATGGAAAGCTGTGTAGGTATGTATATTTGCATGTGTGGACGTATGTATATACATGTGTATGGTGGTGGGTTGGGCCATTTCTTTCGTCTGTTTCTTTGCGCTACCTCGCAAACGCGGGAGACAGCGACAAAGCAAGAAAAAAAAAAATATATATATATTTTTTTTTTTTTTATTATTTTGCTTTATCGCTGTCTCCCGCGTTAGCGAAGAAGCGCAAGGAAACAGACGAAAGAATGGCCCAACCCGCTCACATACAAATGTATATACATACATGTCCACGCAGCCACAATATACATACCTATACATCTCAATGTACACATATATATACACACACAGACATATACATATATACACATGTACATTTTTCATACTGTCTACCTTTATTTGTTCCCATCGCCACTCGCCACATATGGAATAACAGCCCCCTCCCCCTCACGTGTGCCAGGTACCGCTAGGAAAAACACCAAAGGCCCCATTCGTTCACACTCAGTCTCTAGCTGTCATGTAGTAATGCACAGAATCCAGAGCTCCCTTTCCACATCCAGGCCCCACACACTTTGCATGGTTTACCCCAGACGCTTCACATGCGTTGATTCAATCCAGTGACAGCACGTCAACCCCGGTATACCACATCGATCCAATTCACTCTATTCCTTGCCCTCCTTTCACTCTCCTGCATGTTCAGGCCCCGATCACACAAAATCTTTTTCACTCCATCTTTCCACCTCCAATTTGGTCTCCCTCTTCTCCTCGTTCCCTCCACCTCCGACACATATATCCTCTTGGTCAATCTTTCCTCACTCATTCTCTCAATGTGCCGAAACCATTTCAAAACACCCTCTTCTGCTCTCTCAACCACGCTCTTTTTATTTCCACACATCTCTCTTACCTTTACGTTACTTACTCGATCAAACCACCTCACACCACACATTGTCCTCAAACATCTCATTTCCAGCACATCCATCCTCCTGCGCACAACTCTATCCATAGCCACCGCCTCGCAACCATACAACATTGTTGGAACCACTATTCCTTCAAACATACCCATTTTTGCTTTCCGAGATAATGTTCTCGACTTCCACACATTCTTCAAGGCTCCCAGAATTTTCGCCCCCTCCAAGACCCTATGATCCACTTCCGCTTCCATGCTTCCATCCGCTGCCAGATCCACTCCCAGATATCTAAAACACTTCACTTCCTCCAGTTTTTCTCCATTCAAACTCACCTCCCAATTGACTTGACCCTCAACCCTACTGTACCTAATAACCTTGCTCTTATTCACATTTACTCCTAACTTTCTTCTTTCACACACTTTACCAAACTCAGTCATATATACATATATATATATATATATATATATATATATATATATATATATATATATATATTTTTCTTTCATACTATTCGCCATTTCCCGCGTTAGAAAGGTAGCGTTAAGAACAGAGGACTGGGCCTCTGAGAGAATATCCTCACCTGGCCTCGTTCTGTTCCTTCTTTTGGAAAATTAAAAAAATAAAAAAAAAAAAAATGAAGAGGGGAGGATTTCCAGCCCCCCGCTCCCTTCCCTTTTAGTCGCCTTCTACGACACGCAGGGAATACGTGGGAAGTATTCTTTCTCCCCATCCCCAGGGATATATATATATGTATATATATATATATATATATATATATATATATATATATATATATATATATATATATATATATATATATATATATATATATATATATATATATATATATATATATATATATATATAAATATATATATACATTATATATATATATATATATATATATATATATATATATATATATATATATATATATATATATATATATATATTTATATATATATATATATATATATATATATATATATATATATTTTTTTTTTATTTCTTTTTTATTATACTTTGTCGCTGTCTCCCGCGTTTGCGAGGTAGCGCAAGGAAACAGACGAAAGAAATGGCCCAACCCACCCCCCATACACATGTATATACATACGTCCACACACGCAAATATACATACCTACACAGCTTTCCATGGTTTACCCCAGACGCTTCACATACCTTGATTCAATCCACTGACAGCACGTCAACCCCGGTATACCACATCGCTCCAATTCACTCTATTCCTTGCCCTCCTTTCATCCTCCTGCATGTTCAGGCCCCGATCACACAAAATTTTTTTCACTCCATCTTTCCACCTCCAATTTGGTCTCCCTCTTCTCCTCGTTCCCTCCACCTCCGACACATATATCCTCTTGGTCAATCTTTCCTCACTCATTCTCTCCATGTGCCCAAACCACTTCAAAACACCCTCTCCTGCTCTCTCAACCACGCTCTTTTTATTTCCACACATCTCTCTTACCCTTACGTTACTCACTCGATGAAACCACGTCACACCAAACATTGTCCTCAAACATCTCATTTCCAGCACATCCATCCTCCTGCGCACAACTCTATCCATAGACTACGCCTCGCAACCATACAATATTGTTGGAACCACTATTCCTTCAAACATACCCATTTTTGCTTTCCGAGATAATGTTCTCGACTTTCACACATTCTTCAAGGCCCCCAGAATTTTCGCCCCCTCCCCCACCCTACTATCCACTTCCGCTTCCATGGTTCCATCCGCTGCCAGATCCACTCCCAGATATCTAAAACACTTCACTTCCTCCAGTTTTTCTCCATTCAAACTCACCTCCCAATTGACTTGACCCTCAACCCTACTGTACCTAATAACCTTGCTCTTATTCACATTTACTCTTTAACTTTCTTCTTCCACACACTTTACCAAACTCAGTCACCAGCTTCTGCAGTTTCTTACATGAATCAGCCACCAGCGCTGTATCATCAGCGAACAACAACTGACTCACTTCCCAAGCTCTCTCATCCCCAACAGACTTCATACTTGCCCCTCTTTCCAAAACTCTTGCATTCACCTCCCTAACAACCCCATCCATAAACAAATTAAACAACCATGGAGACATCACACACCCCTGCTGCAAACCTACATTCACTGAGAAGCCAATCACTTTCCTCTATTCCTACACGTACACATGCCTTACATCCTCGATAAAAACTTTTCACTGCTTCTAACAACTTACCTCCCACACCATATATTCTTAATACCTTCCACAGAGCATCTCTATCAACTCTATCATATGCCTTCTCCAGATCCATAAATGCTACATGCAAATCCATTTTGCTTTTCTAAGTATTTCTCACATACATTCTTCAAAGCAAACACCTGATCCACATATCCTCTACCACATCTGAAACCACACTGCTCCTCCCCAATCTGATGTTCTGTACATGCCTTCATCCTCTCAATCAATACCCTCCCATATAATTTACCAGGAATACTCAACAGACTTATACCTCTGTAATTTGAGCACTCACTTTTATCCCCTTTGCCTTTGTACAATGGCACTATGCACGAATGCGCATTCCGCCAATTCTCAGGCACCTCACCATGAGTCATACATACATTAAATAACCTTACCAACCACTCAATAATACAGTCACCCCCTTTTTAATAAATTCCACTGCAATGCCATCCAAACCTGCTGCCTTGCCGGCTTTCATCTTCCGCAAAGCTTTTACTACCTCTTCTTTGTTTACCAAATCATTTTCACTAACCCTTTCACTTTGCACACCAACTCGACAAAAACACCCTATATCTGCCACTCTATCATCAAACACATTCAACAAACCTTCAAAATACTCACTCCATCTCCTTCTCACATCACCACTACTTGTTATCACATCCCCATTTGCGCCCTTCACTGAAGTTCCCATTTGCTCCTTTGTCTTACGCACTTTATTTACCTCCTTCCAGAACATCTTTTTATTCTCCCTAAAATTTAATGATACTCTCTCACCCCAACTCTCATTTGCCCTCTTTTTCACCTCTTGCACCTTTCTCTTGACCTCCTGTCTCTTTCTTTTATACATCTCCCACTCAATTGCATTTTTTCCCTGCAAAAATCGTCCAAATGCCTCTCTCTTCTCTTTCACTAATAATAGCAGTTGTAACCCTAGAGATATCCACAGTCATCCTCTTGGCTCTTGACTGACATGAATCCAAAATATTCCTTCCCATAACACTTCTTCATCCCACCACTCACTACCCTTTCTAATCAACCCACCTCCCACTCTTCTCATGCCACAAGCATCTTTTGCGCAATCCATCACTGATTCCCTAAATGCATCCCATTCCTCCCCCACTCCCCTTACTTCCATTGTTCTCACCTTTTTCCATTCTGTACTCAGTCTCTCCTGGTACTTCCTCACACAAGTGTCATTCCCAAGCTCACTTACTCTGACCACCCTCTTCACTCCAACATTCACTCTTCTTTTCTGAAAACCCATACAAATCTTCACCTTAGCCTCCACAAGATAATGATCAGATATCCCTGCAGTTGCACCTCTCAGCACAAAAATATATATATATATATATATATATATATATATATATATATATATATATATATATATATATATATATATATATACTGTCAGTGGGTTGAATCAGGGCATGTGAAGCGTCTGGGGTAAACCATGGAAAGCTGTGTAGGTATGTATATTTGCATGTGTGGACGTATGTATATACATGTGTATGGTGGTGGGTTGGGCCATTTCTTTCGTCTGTTTCTTTGCGCTACCTCGCAAACGCGGGAGACAGCGACAAAGCAAGAAAAAAAAAATATATATATATATTTTTTTTTTTTTTATTATTTTGCTTTATCGCTGTCTCCCGCGTTAGCGAAGAAGCGCAAGGAAACAGACGAAAGAATGGCCCAACCCGCTCACATACAAATGTATATACATACATGTCCACGCAGCCACAATATACATACCTATACATCTCAATGTACACATATATATACACACACAGACATATACATATATACACATGTACATTTTTCATACTGTCTACCTTTATTTGTTCCCATCGCCACCTCGCCACATATGGAATAACAGCCCCCTCCCCCCTCACGTGTGCCAGGTACCGCTAGGAAAAACACCAAAGGCCCCATTCGTTCACACTCAGTCTCTAGCTGTCATGTAGTAATGCACAGAATCCAGAGCTCCCTTTCCACATCCAGGCCCCACACACTTTGCATGGTTTACCCCAGACGCTTCACATGCGTTGGTTCAATCCATTGACAGCACGTCGACCCCGGTATACCACATCATTCCAATTCACTCTATTCCTTGCACGCCTTTCACCCTCCTGCATATTCAGGCCCCGATCACTCAAAATCTTTTTCACTCAATCTTTCCACCTCTAATTTGGTCTCCCACTCCTCCTCGTTCCCTCCACCTCTGACACATATATCCTCTTGGTCAATCTTTCCCCACTCTTTCTCTCCATGTGACCAAACCATTTCAAAACACCCTCTTCTGCTCTCTCAACCACACTCTTTTTATTTCCACACATCTCTCTCACCCTTGCGTTTCCTACTCCATCAAACCACCTCACACCACATATTGTCCTCAAACATCTCCTTTCCAGCACATCCACCCTCCTGCGCACAACTCTATCCATAGCCCACGCCTCGCACCCATACAACATTGTTGGAACCACTATTCCTTCAAACATACCCATTTTTGCTTTCCGAGATAATGTTCTCGACTTCCAAACATTTTTCAAGGCTCGCAGAATTTTGGCCCCCTTCCCAACCCTTTGATTCACTTCCGCTTCCATGGTTCCATCCACTACCAGATCCACTCCCAGATATCTAAAACACTTCACTTCCTCCATCTCTTCTCCATTCAAACTTACCTCCCAATTGACTTGACCCTCAAACATACTGTACCTAATAACCTTGCTCTTATTCACATTTACTCTTAACTTTCTTCTTTCACACACTTTACCAAACTCAGTCACCAGCTTCTGCAGTTTCTTACATGAATCAGCCACCAGAGCTGTATCATCAGCGAACAACAACTGACTCACTTCCCAAGATCTCTCATCCCCAACAGACTTCATACTTGCCCCTCTTTCCAAAACTCTTGCATTCACCTCCCTAACAACCCCATCCATAAACAAATTAAACAACCATGGAGACATCACACACCCCTGCCGCAAACGTACATTCACTGAAAACCAATCACTTTCCTCTCTTCCTACACGTACACATGCCTTACATCCTCGATAAAAACTTTTCACTGCTTCTAACAACTTGCCTCCCAGACCATATATTCTTAATACCTTCCACAGAGCATCTCTATCAACTCTATCATATGCCTTCTCCAGATCCATAAATGCTATATATAAATCCATTTTTTTTTCTAAGTATTTCTCGCATACATTCTTCAAAGCAAACACCTGATACACACATCCTCTACCACTTCTGAAACCACACTGCTCTTCCACAATCTGATGCTCTGTACATGCCTTCACCCTCTCAATCAATACCCTCCCATATAATTTACCAGGAATACTCAACAAACTTATACCTCTGTAATTTGAGCACTCACTCTTATCCCCTTTGCCTTTGTACAATGGCACTATGCAAGCATTCCGCCAATACTTCAGGCACCTCACCATGAATCATACATACATTAAATAACCTTACCAACCAGTCAACAATACAGTCACCCCTTTTTTAATAAATTCCACTGCAATGCCATCCAAACCTGCTGCTTTGCCGGCTTTCATGTTCCGTAAACCTTTTACTCCCTCTTCTCTGTTTACCAAATCATTTTCCCTAACCCTCTCACTTTGCACACCACCTCGACCAAGACACCCCGCATCTGCCACTCTATCATCAAACACATTCAACAAACCTTCAAAATACTCACTCCATCTCCCTCTCACATCACCTCTACTTGTTTTCACCTCCCCATTAGCCCCCATCACTGAAGTTCCCATTTGCTCCCTTGTCTTACGCACTTTATTTACCTTCTTCCAAAACATCTTTTTATTCTCAATGAAATTTAATGATACTCTCTCACCCCAACTCTCATTTGCCCTCTTTTTCACCTCTTGCACCCTTCTCTTGACATCCAGCCTCTTTCTTTTATACCTCTCCCACTCATTTGTATTTTTCCCTGCAAAAATCGTTCAAATGCCTCTCTCTTCTCTTTCACGAATAATCTTACTTCTTCATCCCACCACTCACTATCTTTTCTAATCAACCCACCTCCCACGCTTCTCATGCCACAAGCATCTTTTGCGCAAGCCATCAGTGCTTCCCTAAATACATCCCATTCCTCCCCCACTCCCCTTACCTCCTTTGTTCTCACCTTTTTCCATTCTGTACTCAGTCTCTCCTGGTACTTCCTCACAAAAGTCTCCTTCCCAAGCTCACTTACTCTCACCACTCTCTTCACCCCAACATTCTTTCTTCTTTTCTGAAAACCCATACAAATCTTCACCTTTTCTTCCACAAGATAATGATCAGACATCCCTCCAGATGCACCTCTCAGCACATTAACATCCAAAAGTCTCTCTTTCGCGCGCCTGTCAATTAACACGTAATCCAATAACGCTCTCTGGCCATCTCTCCTACTTACATAAGTATACTTATGTGTATCTCGCTTTTTAAACCAGGTATTCCCAATCACCAGTCCTTTTTCAGCACATAAATCTACAAGCTCTTCACCATTTCCATTTACGACACTGAACACCCCATGTATACCAATTATTCCCTCAACTGCCACATTACTCACCTTTGCATTCAAATCACGCATCAATATAACCCGGTCTCGTGCATCAAAACCACTAACACACTCATTCAGCTGCTCCCAAAACACTTGCCTCTCATGATCTTTCTTCTCATGCCCAGGTGCATATGCACCAATAATCACCCATCTCTCTCCATCAACTTTCAGTTTTACCCATATCAATCGAGAATTTACTTTCATACATTCTATCACATACTCCGACAACTCCTTTTTCAGGAGTACTGCTACTCCTTCCCTTGCTCTTGTCCTCTCACTAACCCCTGACTTTACTCCCAAGACATTCCCAAACCACTCTTCCCCTTTACCCTTGAGCTTCGTTTCACTCAGAGCCAAAACATCCAGGTTCCTTTCCTCAACATACTACCTATCTCTCCTTTTTTCACATCTTGGTTACATCCACACACATTTAGACACCCCAGTCTGAGCCTTCGAGGAGGATGAGCACTCCCCGCGTGACGCCTTCTTCTGTTTCCCATTTTAGAAAGTTAGAAAATACAAGCAGGGGAGTATTTCTGGCCCCCCGCTCCCGTCCCGTCTAGTCGCCTTTTTTTCTTTTTTTTTTTTTTTTTTTAATTTTCCAAAAGAAGGAACAGAGAAGAGGTCCAGGTGAGGATATTCCCTCAAAGGCCCAGTCCTCTGTTCTTAACGCTACCTCGCTATCGCGGGAAATAGCGAATACTATGAAAAAAAAAAAAAAATATATATATATATATATATATATATATATATATATATATATATATATATATATATACATATTCTTTTTTTTTTTTTATCCCTGGGGATAGGGGATTAAGAATACTTCCCACGTATTCCCTGCGTGTCGTAGAAGGCGACTAAAAGGGGAGGGAGCGGGGAGCTGGAAATCCTCCCCTCTCGTTTTTTTTTTTAAATTTTCCAAAAGAAGGAACAGAGGGGGCCAGTTGAGGATATTCCAAAAAAGGCCCAGTCCTCTGTTCTTAGCGCTACCTCGCTAACGCGGGAAATGGCGAATAGTTTAAAAAAAAAAAAAAAGGAGATATATATATATATGTATGTATATATGTCAGCAGGCAGGCAGCGCCGGTTGTCCTCCGCCAGGTGGTACCCTGGCCTGCAGGAGCAGACGACGCGACCCCGGGGTGACTCCTGACACAGGTGATGACAGCCGCCGTTGCGGATCTGACAGGGGTCTCTCACCAAGGGGGAGGTGGAGGAGGCGGGAGGAGGCTGTTCCAGCTTACAGGCATGGAGCTTGTGCTGCAGGGGACAAGCAAGAAGTGATTCGCCTCTTGGAGAAGGGAGCCGATATAGACACGGCCAATGTGGACGGTCTCACAGCACTTCATGCGATAGAAATGGAGTGACCCGCTGTCGCCTGTCAGGACGTGCCTCTCCTTCATACGTCTGGGGAAGACCGATTTCGACGATGAAGGCCTGCACTGTGGCTGAGAGATTGACTTGAGGAGGCAGAAGTGATATTGTGACAGTGATCGTGTCAGCGTCGCGTCGCCTCGCCGCAGTGTATCGAGACAGACTTCCCCAGAACTTTTAAAGGGGAAGTAAATGTTTATAGTTGTGTTCATGGAGTGATAGTTTTCACGCATGGTGTTTTTGACAAGAAAATAGTGAAGTTGGAGAAAAATGTAGCTTAGACATTGAAGCTTATTGACACAGTGGTGAAATTGATGAGAACTGCTATTGACGTTTGTGTGAATAAATTGTACATTTCCTTTTCCATAGCCAGAGGTTGAACCATTATGTGACATTCATTTTTTTCATTCATTTCAAGCTAAAAGTTTGTTTTCTAAATTGTTTTTTACATTTTTCATATGTATATATATGTATGTGTGTGTGTGTGTGTGTATGTGCGTATGTGTGTGTGTGTGTGTGTGTGTGTGTGTATATGTATATATGTATGTATATTATCCCTGGGGATAGGGGTGAAAGAATACTTCCCACGTATTCCTCGCGTGTCGTAGAAAGCGACTAGAGGGGACGGGAGCGGGGGGCCGGAAATCCTCCCCTCCTTGTATTAACTTTCTAAAATGGGAAACAGAAGAAGGAGTCACGCGGGGAGTGATCATCCTCCTCGAAGGCTCAGAGTGGGGTGCCTAAATGTGTGTGGATGTAACCAAGATGTGAAAAAAGGAGAGATAGGTAGTATGTTTGAGGAAAGGGACCTGGATGTTTTGGCTCTGAGTGAAACGAAGCTCAAGGGTAAAGGGGAAGAGTGGTTTGGAAATGTCTGGGGAGTGAAGTCAGGGGTTAGTGAGAGGACAAGAGCAAGGGAAGGAGTAGCAATACTCCTGAAACAGGAGTTGTGGGAGTATGTGATAGAATGTAAGAAAGTAAATTCTCGATTAATATGGGTAAAATTGAAAGTTGATGGAGAGAGGTGGGTGATTATTGGTGCATATGCACCTGGGCATGAGAAGAAAGATCATGAGAGGCAAGTGTTTTGGGAGCAGCTAAATGAGTGTGTTAGCGGTTTTGATGCACGAGACCGGGTTATAGTGATGGGTGATTTGAATGCAAAGGTGAGTAATGTGGCAGTTGAGGGAATAATTGGTATGCATGGGGTGTTCAGTGTTGTAAATGGAAATGGTGAAGAGCTTGTAGATTTATGTGCTGAAAAAGGACTGATGATTGGGAATACCTGGTTTAAAAAGCGAGATATACATAAGTATACTTATGTAAGTAGGAGAGATGGCCAGAGAGCGTTATTGGATTACGTGTTAATTGACAGGCGTGCGAAAGAGAGACTTTTGGATGTTAATGTGCTGAGAGGTGCAACTGGAGGGATGTCTGATCATTATCTTGTGGAGGCTAAGGTGAAGATTAGTATGGGTTTTCAGAAAAGAGGAGAGAATGTTGGGGTGAAGAAGGTGGTGAGAGTAAGTGAGCTTGGGAAGGAGACCTGTGTGGGGAAGTACCAGGAGAGACTGTGTACAGAATGGAAAAAGGTGAGAACAATGGAAG
The DNA here is from genome assembly GCF_036320965.1 of Panulirus ornatus. Lineage (NCBI taxonomy): Eukaryota > Metazoa > Arthropoda > Malacostraca > Decapoda > Palinuridae > Panulirus > Panulirus ornatus. Next base: position 46,322,286 of record NC_092224.1, read on the forward strand.
TAAGGGGAGTGGGGGAGGAATGGGATGTATTTAGGGAATCAGTGATGGATTGCGCAAAAGATGCTTGTGGCATGAGAAGAGTGGGAGGTGGGCTGTTTAGAAAGGGTAGTGAGTGGTGGGATGAAGAAGTAAGAGTATTAGTGAAAGAGAAGAGAGAGGCATTTGGACGATTTTTGCAGGGAAAAAATGCAATTGAGTGGGAGAAGTATAAAAGAAAGAGACAGGAGGTCAAGAGAAAGGTGCAAGAGGTGAAAAAGAGGGCAAATGAGAGTTGGGGTGAGAGACTATCAGTAAATTTTAGGGAGAATAAAAAGATGTTCTGGAAGGAGGTAAATAGGGTGCGTAAGACAAGGGAGCAAATGGGAACTTCAGTGAAGGGCGTAAATGGGGAGGTGATAACAAGTAGCGGTGATGTGAGAAGGAGGTGGAATGAGTATTTTGAAGGTTTGTTGAATGTGTCTGATGACAGAGTGGCAGATATAGGGTGTTTTGGTCGAGGTGGTGTGCAAAGTGAGAGGGTTAGGGAAAATGATTTGGTAAACAGAGAAGAGGTAGTAAAAGCTTTGCGGAAGATGAAAGCCGGCAAGGCAGCAGGTTTGGATGGTATTGCAGTGGAATTTATTAAAAAAGGGGGTGACTGTATTGTTGACTGGTTGGTAAGGTTATTTAATGTATGTATGACTCATGGTGAGGTGCCTGAGGATTGGCGGAATGCGTGCATAGTGCCATTGTACAAAGGCAAAGGGGATAAGAGTGAGTGCTCAAATTACAGAGGTATAAGTTTGTTGAGTATTCCTGGTAAATTATATGGGAGGGTATTGATTGAGAGGGTGAAGGCATGTACAGAGCATCAGATTGGGGAAGAGCAGTGCGGTTTCAGAAGTGGTAGAGGATGTGTGGATCAGGTGTTTGCTTTGAAGAATGTATGTGAGAAATACTTAGAAAAGCAAATGGATTTGTATGTAGCATTTATGGATCTGGAGAAGGCATATGATAGAGTTGATAGGGATGCTCTGTGGAAGGTATTAAGAATATATGGTGTGGGAGGCAAGTTGTTAGAAGCAGTGAAAAGTTTTTATCGAGGATGTAAGGCATGTGTACGTGTAGGAAGAGAGGAAAGTGATTGGTTCTCAGTGAATGTAGGTTTGCGGCAGGGGTGTGTGATGTCTCCATGGTTGTTTAATTTGTTTATGGATGGGGTTGTAAGGGAGGTAAATGCAAGAGTCCTGGAAAGAGGGGCAAGTATGAAGTCTGTTGGGGATGAGAGAGCTTGGGAAGTGAGTCAGTTGTTGTTCGCTGATGATACAGCGCTGGTGGCTGATTCATGTGAGAAACTGCAGAAGCTGGTGACTGAGTTTGGTAAAGTGTGTGGAAGAAGAAAGTTGAGAGTAAATGTGAATAAGAGCAAGGTTATTAGGTACAGTAGGGGTGAGGGTCAAGTCAATTGGGAGGTGAGTTTGAATGGAGAAAAACTGGAGGAAGTGAAGTGTTTTAGATATCTGGGAGTGGATCTGTCAGCGGATGGAACCATGGAAGCGGAAGTGGATCATAGGGTGGGGGAGGGGGCGAAAATTTTGGGAGCCTTGAAAAATGTGTGGAAGTCGAGAACATTATCTCGGAAAGCAAAAATGGGTATGTTTGAGGGAATAGTGGTTCCAACAATGTTGTATGGTTGCGAGGCGTGGGCTATGGATAGAGTTGTGCGCAGGAGGATGGATGTGCTGGAAATGAGATGTTTGAGGACAATGTGTGGTGTGAGGTGGTTTGATCGAGTAAGTAACGTAAGGGTAAGAGAGATGTGTGGAAATAAAAAGAGCGTGGTTGAGAGAGCAGAAGAGGGTGTTTTGAAATGGTTTGGGCACATGGAGAGAATGAGTGAGGAGAGATTAACCAAGAGGATATATGTGTCGGAGGTGGAGGGAACGAGGAGAAGAGGGAGACCAAATTGGAGGTGGAAAGATGGAGTGAAAAAGATTTTGTGTGATCGGGGCCTGAACATGCAGGAGGGTGAAAGGAGGGCAAGAAATAGAGTGAATTGGAGTCATGTGGTATACAGGGGTTGACGTGCTGTCAGTGGATTGAAGCAAGGCGTGTGAAGCGTCTGGGGTAAACCATGGAAAGCTGTGTAGGTATGTATATTTGCGTGTGTGGACGTGTGTATGTACATGTGTATGGGGGGGGGGGGTTGGGCCATTTCTTTCGTCTGTTTCCTTGCGCTACCTCGCAAACGCGGGAGACAGCGACAAAGTATAAAAAAAAAAAAAAAAAAAAAATGTATATATGTATGTATATATATATGTGTGTATATATATATATTTTCTTTTTTTTTCCCAAAAAGAAGGAACAGAGAAGGGGACCAGGTGAGGATATTCTCTCTAAGGCCCAGTCCTCTGTTCTTAACGCTACCTAGCTAACGCGGGAAATGGCGAATAGTATGAAAAAAAAAATATATACATATATATATATATGTTTTGAAGGGTTTTGAAATTTATTGTTCAATATATTTCATGCGTATGTTTGAAGGAATAGTGGTTCCAACAATGTTGTATGGTTGCGAGGCGTGGACTATGGATAGAGTTGTGCGCAGGAGGATGGATGTGCTGGAAATGAGATGTTTGAGGACAATGTGTGGTGTGAGGTGGTTTGATCGAGTAAGTAACGTAAGGGTAAGAGAGATGTGTGGAAATAAAAAGAGCGTGGTTGAGAGAGCAGAAGAGGGTGTTTTGAAATGGTTTGGTCACATGGAGAGAATGAGTGAGGAAAGATTGACCAAGAGGATATATGTGTCGGAGGTGGAGGGAACGAGGAGAAGAGGGAGACCAAATTGGAGTTGGAAAGATGGAGTGAAAAATATTTTGTGTGATCGGGGCCTGAACATGCACGAGGGTGAAAGGAGGGCAAGGAATAGAGTGAATTGGAGCGATGTGGTATACCGGAGTTGACGTGCTGTCAGTGGATTGAATCAAGGCATGTGAAGCGTCTGGGGTAAACCATGGAAAGCTGTGTAGGTATGTATATTTGCGTGTGTGGACGTATATATATATACATGTGTATGGGGGTGGGTTGGGCCATTTCTTTCGTCTGTTTCCTTGCGCTACCTCGCAAACGCGGGAGACAGCGACAAAGAAAAAAAAAAAAATATATATATATATACATATATATATATATATATATATATATATATATATATATATATATATATATATATATATACATACGCACATATACACACACACACACATATACATATATATATATATGAAAAATGTTCTCGAAGGAGGTATATAAAGTGCGTAAGACAAGGGACCAAATTGGAACTTCAGTGAAGGGCGCAAATGGGGAGGTGATAACAAGTAGTGGTGATGTGAGAAGGAGATGGAGTGAGTATTTTGAAGGTTTTTTGAATGTGTTTGATGATAGAGTGGCAGATATAGGGTGTTTTGGTCGAGGTGGTGTGCAAAGTGAGAGGGTTAGGGAAAATGATTTGGTAAACAGAGAAGAGGTATAAAAGCTTTCCGGAAGATGAAAGCCGGAGAGGCAGCAGGTTTGGATAGTATTGCAGTGGAATTTATTAAAAAAGGGAGTGACTGTATTATTGACAGGTTGGTAAGGTTATTTAATGTATGTATGACTCATGGTGAGTTGCCTGAGGATTGGCGGAATGCGTGCATAGTGCCATTGTACAAAGGCAAAGGGGATAAAAGTGCGTGCTCAAATTACAAACGTATAATTTTGTTGAGTATTCCTGGTAAATTATATGGGAGGGTATTGATTGAGAGCGTGAAGGCATGTACAGAGCATCAGATTGGGGAAGAGCAGTGTGGTTTCAGAAGTGGTAGAGGATGTGTGGATAAGGTGTTTGCTTTGAAGAATGTATGTGAGAAATACTTAGAAAAGCAAAATGGATTTGTATGTAGCATTTATGGATCTGGAGAAGGCATATGATACAGTTGATAGAGATGCTCTGTGGAAGGTATTAAGAATATATGGTGTGGGAGGTAAGTTGTTAGAAGCAGTGAAAAGTTTTTATCGAGGATGTAAGGCATGTGTACGTGTAGGAAGAGAGGAAAGTGATTGGTTCTCAGTGAATGTAGGTTTGCAGCAGGGGTGTGTGATGTCTCAATGGCTGTTTCATTTGTTTATGGATGGGGTTGTTAGGGAGGTGAATGCAAGAGTTTTGGAAAGATGGGCAAGTATGAAGTCTGTTGGGGATGAGAGAGCTTGGGAAATGAATCAGTTGTTGTTCGCTGATGATACAGCGCTGGTGGCTGATTCATGTGAAAAACTGCAGAAGCTGGTGACTGAGTTTGGTAAAGTGTGTGAAAGAAGAAAGTTAAGAATAAATGTGAATAAGAGCAAGGTGATAAGATACAGTAGGGTTGAGGGTCAAGTCAATTGGGAGGTAAGTTTGAATGGAGAAAAACTGGAGGAAGTAAAGTGTTTTAGATATCTGGGAGTGGATCTGGCAGCGGATGGAACCATGGAAGCGGAGGTGGATCATATGGTGGGGGAGGGGGCGAAAATTCTGTGAGCCTTGAAGAATGTGTGGAAGTCGAGAACATTATCTCGGAAAACAAAAATGGGTATGTTTGAAGGAATAGTGGTTCCAACAATGTTGTATAGTTGCGAGGCGTGGGCTATGGATAGAGTTGTGCGCAGGAGGATGGATGTGCTGGAAATGAGATGTTTGAGGACAATGTGTGGTGTGGTGGTTTGATCAAGTAAGTAACGTAAGGGTAAGAGAGATGTGTGGAAATAAAAAGAGCGTGATTGAGAGAGCAGAAGAGGGTGTTTTGAAATGGTTTGGGCACATGGAGAGAATGAGTGAGGAAAGATTGACCTAGAGGATATATGTGTCGGAGGTGGAGGGAACGAGGAGAAGTGGGAGACCAAATTGGAGGTGGAAAGATGGAGTGAAAAAGATTTTGTGTGATCGGGGCCTGAACATGTAGGAGGGTGAAAGGAGGGCAAGGAATAGAGTGAGTTGGATCGATGTGGTATACCGGGGTTGACGTGCTGTCAGTGGAATGAATCAGGGCATGTGAAACGTCTGGGGTAAACCATTGAAAGTTGTGTAGATATGTATATTTGTGTGTGTGGACGTATGTATATACATGTGTATGGGGGTGGGTTGGGCCATTTCTTTCGTCTGTTTCCTTGCGCTACCTCGCAAACGCAGGAGACATCGACAAAGCAAAAAAAAAAAAAAAATATATATATATATATATATATATATATATATATATATATATATATATATATATATATATATATTTTTTTTTTTTTTTTTTTTTTTTTCATACTATTCGCTATTTCCCGCGATAGCGAGGTAGCGTTAAGAACAGAGGACTGGGCCTTTGAGGGAATATCCTCACCTGGACCTCTCCTCTGTTCCTTCTTTTGGAAAAAAAAAAAAAAAAAAAAAAAAAAAAAAAAAAAAAAAGCGAGGGGAGGATTTCCAGCCCCCCGCTCCCTTCCCTTTTAGTCGCCTTCTACGACACGCAGGGAATACGTGGGAAGTATTCTTTCTCCCCTATCCCCAGGGAATAATATATATATATATATATATATATATATATATATATATATATATATATATATATATATATATATATATATATATATATGGTTAAATTGATGAGAACTGCTATTGACGTTTGTGTAAATAAATTATACATTTCCTTTTTTCCATAGCCAGAGGTTGAACCATTATGTGACATTCATTTTTTTCATTCATTTCAAACTAGAAGTTTCAGTTTTCTAAATTGTTTCTTACATTTTTCATATGTATATATATGTATGTGTGTGTGTGTGTATATGTGCGTATGTATGTGTATGTGTGTGTATGTGTATATGTATATATATATGTATATTATCCCTGGGGATAGGGGTGAAAGAATACTTCCCACGTATTCCTCGCTTGTCGTAGAAAGCGACTAGACGGGACGGGAGCGGGGGGCCAGAAATCCTCCCCTCCTTGTATTAACTTTCTAAAATGGGAAACAGAAGAAGGAGTCACGCGGGGAGTGCTCATCCTCCTCGAAGGCTCAGAGTGGGGTGCCTAAATGTGTGTGGATGTAACCAAGATGTGAAAAAAGGAGAGATAGGTAGTATGTTTGAGGAAAGGAACGAGTGGCAATACTCCTGAAACAGGAGTTGTGGGAGTATGTGATAGAGTGTAAGAAAGTAAATTCTCGATTAATATGGGTAAAACTGAAAGTTGATGGAGAGAGGTGGGTGATTATTGGTGCTTATGCACCTGGGCATGAGAAGAAAGATCAAGAGAGGCAAGTGTTTTGGGAGCAGCTGAATGAGTGTGTTAGTGGTTTTGATGCACGAGACCGGGTTATAGTGATGGGTGATTTGAATGCAAAGGTGAGTAATGTGGCAGTTGAGGGAATAATTGGTATACATGGGGTGTTCAGTGTTGTAAATGGAAATGGTGAAGAGCTTGTAGATTTATGTGCTGAAAAAGGACTGATGATTGGGAATACCTGGTTTAAAAAGCGAGATATACATAAGTATACTTATGTAAGTATGAGAGATGGCCAGAGAGCGTTATTGGATTACGTGTTGATTGACAGGCGTGCGAAAGAGAGACTTTTGGATGTTAATGTGCTGAGAGGTGCAACTGGAGGGATGTTTGATCATTATCTTGTGGAGGCTAAGGTGAAGATTTGTATGGGTTTTCAGAAAAGAAGAGTGAATGTTGGGGTGAAGAGGGTGGTGAGAGTAAGTGAGCTTGAGAAGGAGACCTGTGTGAGGAAGTACCAGGAGAGACTGAGTACAGAATGGAAAAAGGTGAGAACAATGGAAGTAAGGGGAGTGGGAGAGGAATGGGATGTATTTAGGGAATCAGTGATGGATTGCGCAAAAGATGCTAGTGGCATGAGAAGAGTGGGGGGTGGGTTGATTAGAAAGGGTAGTGAGTGGTGGGATGAAGAAGTAAGAGTATTAGTGAAAGAGAAGAGAGAGGCATTTGGACGATTTTTGCAGGGAAAAAATGCAATTGAGTGGGAGATGTATAAAAGAAAGAGACAGGAGGTCAAGAGAAAGGTGCAAGAGGTGAAAAAAAGGGCAAATGAGAGTTGGGGTGAGAGGGTATCATTAAATTTTAGGGAGAATAAAAAGATGTTCTGGAAGGAGGTAAATAAAGTGCGTAAGACAAGGGAGCAAATGGGAACTTCAGTGAAGGGCGCAAATGGGTAGGTGATAACAAGTAGTGGTGATGTGAGAAGGAGATGGAGTGAGTATTTCGAAGGTTTGTTGAATGTGTTTGATGATAGAGTGGCAGATATAGGGTGTTTTGGTCGAGGTGGTGTGCAAAGTGAGAGGGTTAGGGAAAATGATTTGGTAAACAGAGAAGAGGTAGTGAAAGCTTTGCGGAAGATGAAAGCCGGCAAGGCAGCAGGTTTGGATGGTATTGCAGTGGAATTTATTAAAAAAGGGGGTGACTGTATTGTTGACTGGTTGGTAAGGTTATTTAATGTATGTATGACTCATGGTGAGGTGCCTGAGGATTGGCGGAATGCGTGCATAGTGCCATTGTACAAAGGCAAAGGGGATAAGAGTGAGTGCTCAAATTACAGAGGCATAAGTTTGTTGAGTATTCCTGGTAAATTATATGGGAGGGTATTGATTGAGAGGGTGAAGGCATGTACAGAGCATCAGATTGGGGAAGAGCAGTGTGGTTTCAGAAGTGGTAGAGGATGTGTGGATCTGGTGTTTGCTTTGAAGAATGTATGTGAGAAATACTTAGAAAAGCAAATGGATTTGTATGTAGCATTTATGGATCTGGAGAAGGCATATGATAGAGTTGATAGAGATGCTCTGTGGAAGGTATTAAGAATATATGGTGTGGGAGGAAAGTTGTTAGAAGCAGTGAAAAGTTTTTATCGAGGATGTAAGGCATGTGTACGTGTAGGAAGAGAGGAAAGTGATTGGTTCTCAGTGAATGTAGGTTTGCGGCAGGGGTGTGTGATGTCTCCATGGTTGTTTAATTTGTTTATGGATGGGGTTGTTAGGGAGGTAAATGCAAGAGTTTTGGAAAGAGGGGCAAGTATGAAGTCTGTTGGGGATGAGAGAGCTTGGGAAGTGAGTCAGTTGTTGTTCGCTGATGACACAGCGCTGGTGGCTGATTCATGTGAGAAACTGCAGAAGCTGGTGACTGAGTTTGGTAAAGTGTGTGGAAGAAGAAAGTTAAGAGTAAATGTGAATAAGAGCAAGGTTATTAGGTACAGTAGGGTTGAGGGTCAAGTCAACTGGGAGGTGAGTTTGAATGGAGAAAAACTGGAGGAAGTGAAGTGTTTTAGATATCTGGGAGTGGATCTGGCAGCGGATGGAACCATGGAAGCGGAAGTGGATCATAGGGTGGGGGAGGGGGCGAAAATTCTGGGAGCCTTGAAGAATGTGTGGAAGTCGAGAACATTATCTCGGAAAGCAAAAATGGGTATGTTTGAAGGAATAGTGGTTCCAACAATGTTGTATGGTTGCGAGGCGTGGGCTATGGATAGAGTTGTGCGCAGGAGGATGGATGTGCTGGAAATGAGATGTTTGAGGACAATGTGTGGTGTGAGGTGGTTTGATCGAGTGAGTAACGTAAGGGTAAGAGAGATGTGTGGAAATAAAAAGAGCGTGGTTGAGAGAGCAGAAGAGGGTATTTTGAAGTGGTTTGGGCACATGGAGAGGATGAGTGAGGAAAGATTGACCAAGAGGATATATGTGTCGGAGGTGGAGGGAACAAGGAGAAGAGGGAGACCAAATTGGAGGTGGAAAGATGGAGTGAAAAGGATTTTGTGTGATCGGGGCCTGAACATGCACGAGGGTGAAAGGAGGGCAAGGAATAGAGTGAATTGGAGCGATGTGGTATACCGGGGCTGACGTGCTGTCAGTGGATTGAATCAAGGCATGTGAAGCGTCTGGGGTAAACCATGGAAAGCTGTGTAGGTATGTATATTTGCGTGTGTGGACGTATGTATATACATGTGTATGGGGGGGGGGGTGGGTTGGGCCATTTCTTTCGTCTGTTTCCTTGCGCTACCTCGCAAACGCGGGAGACAGCGAAAAAAAAAAAAAGCAAATGGATGTCATTCTAAAGAGAACATTTTATCTGAGTAGTGGCAATGTGGTTTTAGGGAAAGGTCACTTGTATTGAACCTCTTGGATTTCTTTGAGAGCTAAGGATTGTCCTATACAAAAGGGAGGACTGGGTGGATTGATCATATCTGGACTGCCCGAAAGCATTTGATACTGTACTGCATTTGAGGCTGATTAAGAAGATGGATCACCAGCCAGGAATAAGAATGACACTCCTCTAATGGATAGATAATCTTAGTGAAAGGGAAACAGACACATGTCAGAAGAGCCTTCTCCAAATGGATGCAGGTCACCACTGGAATGCAGCAAGGTTCTGGTTGGGGACCATTGTTCTTCTTGATCAATGTGAATAACTTGCCAGTAGGTATTAACTCTTACTGGAACATGTTTCCAGACAATCAAAGATTTTAAGGAAAGTGAAGAGCAAGGAGGATTGCATCAGCTTTAAAAGGGACCTAAATAGACTCCAAATTTGGTCCAGTGCGTCATTGGTGAAATTCAGTTACATGCAAATTTAAAGTTATATGGATGGGAAAAAGTGAGAGTGGATCTTGATGTTATTATTATTTAGCAGGAAATAAGCCTCGTGTGTGTGTGTGTGTGAGAGAAGTTTTTGGGAATCAGCTTTGTTCATAACCTGTCATTAGAGTCCCACATTAGGAGAGTAGAGGAGATAAAATGTCTGCTGGCAGATATTAGAAAAGGATGTATTTAGTATTTCTTCATATCCTAGATAAGGCAAAACTAGATTATGCTTCTCAAGTTCGATTGCTGCACCGAAAAAGCACAAAGAGTTAATAGAGAAGGTCCAGAGGAAAGCAACAATAACAGCAGCAGATTTAAGAGAACTGATTTTCAGGGAAAGGCCAGAGGCTAGAAATTTGCCCACCAAGGAAGAGAAAACAGTAGGGGGGTGAACTAATCACCACCTTTAAGCTTTTAAAACAGGTTGATGTAGCTGGTGAACAGATCTTCAAGAGCTGTAGGAATGGTTAAACCAGTGAACATAACATGAAATTAAGATAGAAACATGTTTAAAAAGATAGAATGAAGTAGTTTTATAGCATGAGTGGTGAATGAATGTAACAGAATGACAGGACATGTTTAATGTAGACGACATACGTGAAATTAAGAAGTTGTATGAAAGTAGAGATTGTACAACAGATGGGGCCCCTTGAAGGTAGCACTGTCTCTTTACAGTACAAATACTGTATGTAATTAGGAATAGGTAATTATATAGTGTGCATGGACAGGATGGGACACAGTGAAGCCTTGGCAATATTATTACCTGGTAGGGGCTGGAGGATAGGGGAGAAAGAATACTTCCCACGTATTCCCTGCGTGTCGTAGAAGGCGACTAAAAGGGGAGGGAGCGGGGGGCTGGAAATCCTCCCCTCTCGTTTTTTTTTTTTTTTTTCCAAAAGAAGGAACAGAGAAGGGGGCCAGGTGAGGATATTCCCTCTAAGGCCCAGTCCTCTGTTCTTAACGCTACCTCGCTAATGCGGGAAATGGCGAATAGTATGAAAGAAAGAAAAAGATATATATATATATATATATATATATATATATATATATATATATATATATATATATATATATATATGTATATATATTTATATATATATATATATATATATATACATATAAATATAAACATATATATATATATATATATATATATATATATATATATATATATATATATATATATATATATATATATATATATATATATATATATATATATATATATATATATATATATATATTTGTATAGAATCCCACCGCTCCTTGTATTTTATCTTTCTTGGGGAAAGGAACCTGGATGTTTTGGCTCTGAGTGAAACGAATTTCAGGGGTAAAGGGAAAGAGTGGTTTGGGAATGTCTTGGGAGTAGAGTCAGGGGTTATTGAGACAACAAGAGCAAGGGATCGAGTGGCACTACTCCTGAAACGGGAGTGGTGGGAGTATGTGATATATGGTAAGAAAGTAAAGTCTAGATTGATATGGGTAAAACTGGAAGTAGATGGAGAAATGTGGGTGATTATTGGTGCATATGCATCTGGGCATGAGAAGACAGATCATGAGAAGCAAGTGTTTTGGAAGTAGCGGAGTGAGTATGTTAGTAGTTTTGATGTACGAGCCCGGGTTATATTGATGGGTGATTTGAATGTGAAGGGGAGTGATGTGGCAGTTGAGGGAATAATTGGTGTACATGGGGTGTTCAGTGTTGTAAATAGAAATGGTGAAGATCTTGTAGATTTATGTGTTGAAAAAGAACTTTGTGATTGGGAAAACCTGGTTTCGTAAAAGAGATATACATAAGTATACGTATGTAAATAGGAGAGATGGTCAGAGAGCGCTATTGGATTACGTGTTAATTCAGAGGCGCGCGAAAGAGAGACTTTTGGATGTTAATGTGCTGAGAGGTGCAACTGGAGGGATGTCTGATCATTATCTTGTGGAGGCGAAGGTGAAGATTAGTAGAGGTTTTCAGAAAAGAAGAGAGAATGTTGGGGTGAAAAGAGCGGTGAGAGTAAGTGAGCTTGGGAGGGAGACTTGTGAGAAAGTACCAGTAGAGACTGAGAACAGAATGGAAAAAGGGGAAAACGAAGGACGTAAGGGGAGTGGGGGAGGAATGGGATGTATTTAGGGAATCAGTGATGGATTGCGCAAAAGATGCTCTTGGCATGAGATGCGTGGGAGGTAGGCAGAGTAGAAAGGGTAGTGAATGGTGGGATGAAGAAGTAAGATTATTAGTGGAAGAGGAGAGGGAGACATTTGGACGATTTTTGCAGGGAAATAATGTAATTGACTGGGAGATGTATAAAAGAAAGAGGCAGGAGGTCAAGAGAAAGCTGCAAGAGGTGAAAAAGCGGGAAATAAGAGTTGGGGTGAGAGAGTATCGTTACTTTTTAGGGAGAATAAAAAGATGTTTTGGAAGGAGGTAAATAAAGTGTGCAAGACGAGGGAACAAATGGGAACTTCAGTGAAGGGGGCTGATGGGGAGCTGATAACATGTAGTGGTGATGTGAGAAGGAGCGAGTATTTTGAAGGTTTGTTGAATGTGTTTGATGATAGAGTGGTACATATAGAGTGTTTTGGTCGAGGTGGTGTACAAAGTGAGAGGGTTAGGGAAACCGAGAAGAGGTAGTGAAACCTTTGCGAAAGATGAAAGCCGGCAAGGCAGCGGGTTTGGATGATATTGCAGTGGAATTTATCAAAAAAGGGGGGTGAGTGTATTGGTGACTGGTTGGTAAGGTTTTTTAATGTATGTATGACTCATGGTGAAGTGCCTGAGGATTGGCGGAATGCTTGTATTTTGCCATTGTATAAAGGTAGAGTGGATAAATGTGAGTGCCGAAATTACAGAGGTATAAGTTTGTTGAGTATTCCTGGGAAATTATAGGGGAGGGTATTGATTGAGAGGGTGAAAGCATTTCCAGAGCATCACACTGGGGAAGACCAGTGTGGTTTCAGAAGTGGTAGAGGATGTGTGGATAAGGTGTTTGCTTTGAATAATATATGTAATAAATTCTTAGAAAAGCAAATGGATTTCTATGTAGCATTTATGGATCTGGAGAAGGCATTTGATAGAATTGATAGAGATGCTCTCTGGAAGGTTTAAGAATATATGGCGTAGAGCCAAGATGTTAGAAGCAGTGAAAAGTTTTTATCGAAGATGTAAAGTATATGTACGTGTACGTGGTTCTCAGTGAATGCAGGTTTGCGGCAGGGGTGTGTGATATCTCAATGGTTGTTCAATTTGTTTATGGATAGGGTTGTTAGGGAGGTGAATGCAAGAGGTTTGGAAAGAGGGGCATGTATGCAGTCTGTCGTAGATGAGAGAGCATGTGAAGTGAGTCAGTTGTTGTTCGCTGATGATAAAGTGCTGATTCATTTGAGAAACTGCAGAAGCTGGTGACTGAGTTTGTTAAAGTGTGTGAAAGATGAAAGCTGAGAGTAAAGGTTAATAATAGCAAGGTTATTAGGTACAGTAGAGTTGAGGGTCAAGTCAATTGGCAGGTAAGTTTGAATGGAGAAAAGCTGGAGGAAGTGAAGTGTTTTAGATTTCTGGGAGTGGATTTGACATTTAATGGAACCATGGAAACGGAAGTGAATCATAGGGTTGGCGAGAGGGTGAAAGTTCTGGGAGCATTGAAGAATATGTAGAATTCGAGAACATTATCTCAGAAAGCAAAAATGTGTATGTTTGAAAGTATAGTGATTCCAACAATGTTTTATGGTTGCGAGGCGTGGACTATGGATAGAGTTGTGCGCAGGAGAGTGGATGTGCTGGAAATGAGATGTATGAGGACAATATGTGGTGCGATGTGGTTTGATAGAGTAAATAATATTAGGGTAAGAGAGATGTGTGGTAATAAAAAGAGTGTGGTTGAGAGAGCAGAAGAGGGTCTTTTGAAATGTTTTCGTCACATGGAGTGAATGAGCGAGGAAAGATTGACCAAGAGGATATACATTTCAGAGGTGGAGGGAAAGAGAAGTGGGAGACCAAATTGGAGGTGGAAAGATGGAGTGAAAAAGATTTTGAGTGATCGGGGCTTGAACACGCAGGCCACATTCGTTCACACTCAGTCTCTATCTGTTATGTAATAATGCACCGAAACCACAGCTTCCTTTCCACATCCAGGCCCTACAGAACTTTCCATGGTTTACCCCAGACGCTTCACTTGCCCTGGTTCAATCCATTAACAGCACCTTCGCCCCGGTATACCACATCGTTCCAATTCAGTCTATTCCTTGCACTCCTTTCACCCTTCTGCATGTTCAGACCTCGATCACTCAAAATCTTTTTCACTCCATCTTTCCACCTCCAATTTGGTCTCCCACTTCTCCTCGTTCCCTCCACCTCTGACACATATATTCTCTTGATCAATCTTTCCTCACTCATTCTCTCCATGTGACCAAACCATTTCAAAACACCCTTTTCTGCTCTCTCAACCACACTCTTTTTAGTACCACACATCTCCCTTACCCTATTATTACTTTCTCGATCAAACCACCTCACACCACATATTGTCCTCAAACATCTCATTTCCAGCACGTCCTTCCTCCTCCGCACAACTCTATCCATAGCCCACGCCTCGCAACCATTTAACTTTGTTGGAACCACTATACTTTCAAACATACACATTTTTGCTTTCTGAGATAATGTTCTCGACTTCCACACATTCTTTAATGCTCCCAGAACTTTCACCCCCTCGCCCACTTCAAGCATACCCATTTCCCCGAGATAATGTTCTCGACATCCACACATTCATCAACGCTCCCAAAACTTTCGCCCCCTGTCCCCACCCTATGATTCACTTCCGCTTCCATGGTTCTATCCACTGTCAAATCCACTCCCACATGTCTAAAATACTTCACTTCCTCCAGTTTTTCTCCATTCAAACTTATCAACCAAATGACTTGACCCTCAATTCTACTGTACCTAATAACCTTGTTCTTATTCACATTTACTCTCAGCTTTCTTCTTTTACACACTTTACCAAACTCAGCCACATGCTTCTGCAGTTTCTCACATGAATCAGCCACCAGCGCTGTATCATCAGCAAACAACAACTGACTGACTTCCCAAGCTCTTTCATCTACAACAGACTGCATACTTTACCCTCCTTCCAAAACTCTAGCATTCACCTTCATACCAACCCCATCCATAAGCAAATTAAACAACCATGGAGACATCACACACCCCTGCCGCAAACCTACATTCATTGAGAACCAATCACTTTCCTCTTTTCCTACACGTACACATACCTTACATCCTCGATAAAAACCCTTAACTGATTCTATCAACTTGACAACCATACCATATATTCTAAATACCTTCCACAGAGAATCTCTTTCAACTCTCTCATATGCCTTCTCATGATCCATAAATGCTACATACAAATCCATTTGCTTCTCTAAGTATTTCTCACATACATTCTTCAAAGCAAACACCTGATCCACACATCCTCTACCACTTATGAAACCACACTGCTCTTCCCCAATCTGATGCTCTGTACATGCCTTCACTCTCTCAATCAATACCCTCCCATATAATTTACCAGGAATGCCCAACAAACTTACTCCTCTGTAATTTGAGCACTCACTCTTATCCCATTTGCCTTTATAAAGTGGCACTATGAAAGCATTCCGCCAATCCTCAGGCACCTCATCATGAGTCATACATACAATAAATAACCTTACCAACCAGTCAATAATACAGTCACCCCCTTTTTTAATAAATTCCACTGCAATACCATCCAAACCCGCTGCCTTGCCAGCTTTCATCTTCCGCAAAGCTTTGACTACCTCTTCCCTGTTTACCAAATCATTTTCCCTAACCCTCTCACTTTGCACACCACCTCGACCAAAACACCCTAAATCTACCACTCTATCATCAAACACTCAAGATACTGCAAAACACTCACTCCATCTCCTTCTCATATCACCACTACTTGTTATCACCTCCCCATGTGCCCTCTTCACTGAAGTTCCCATTTGCTCCTTTGTCTTACGCACTATATTTACCTCCTTCCAAAACATTTTTATTTTCCCTGAAATTTCATGATATTCTCTCAACTCAACTCTCATTTCCCTCTTTTTCGCCTCTTGACCTCCTGCCTCTTTCTTTGATACATCTCCCAGTCATTTGCATTATTTCTCTGCAAAAACCGTATATATATATATATATATATATATATATATATATATATATATATATATATATATATATATATATATATATATATATATATATATATATATATATATATATTTTCCTATGAGTCCACGGGGAAAATGAAACACGATAAGGTTCCCAAGTGCACTTTCGTGTAATAATTACGTCATCAGGGGAGACACAAGAGAGAAATATAAGTCAGTTGATATACATCGAAGAGACGAAGCCAGGACGCCATTTGGTAAACATATGATTGTCCAACACAAACAACCAGCGTTCATAATCATGTTACAAATTTGATCAACAATAAAGTTATCTAATTTGTATAGACAATCACTAATACTAAGATTATAATTTTTTGTGCATTTCATAATAGAAGATTCAATGATATTTCTCTTAGTAATAGAGTTAATAATGATTGTCCAAAACATACAACGAGCGTTCATAAGCTTATCATTTTGCAGATTTTATCAACAATAAAGTTACCTATTTTGTATAGACCATCACTGATACTAAGATTATAATTCTTTGTGTATTCAATAATAGAAGATTCAATAATTTTTCTCTTGGTAATAGAGTTAAAGTTAATAACTGAGATGGCGTTACTCCAGTCAATACAATGATCATAGTCTTTTACGTGATTAAACAAGGCATTTGATTCTTGTCCCGTTCTTATACTATATTTATGTTGCTTAAGTCTAACAGAAATTTCTTTACCTGTCTGACCAACATAAAATTTATCACATTTTCCACAAGGCACTTTATAGATGCATCCAAGTGAATTTTCTGGTGAATTCCTGATCAAGATATTCTTTATAGTATT
The DNA here is from genome assembly GCF_036320965.1 of Panulirus ornatus. Taxonomy (NCBI): domain Eukaryota; kingdom Metazoa; phylum Arthropoda; class Malacostraca; order Decapoda; family Palinuridae; genus Panulirus; species Panulirus ornatus. The sequence continues at coordinate 46,338,893 of NC_092224.1, forward strand.
ATTGTTGCTAAAGGCAACATTTACATTAAAGGGTTTAAGCAACATGGGAACCAAAGTGAAATTATAATCAAAAGAGAGAACGAAAAGATTGTTGGTGTCAATGGGAGGTTTGGGCTCAACTCTTTGCTAACTTAATTTTTTGCTAACTCAATTCTTTGCTAACTTAAGTGACCTATCAGTGAAAGATCTAGGGTACTTTAACTTGGATCCAATAGAATATATCTTCTCAAACTCATCATCAATAAACTCTGGACTGAAAATACGTAATTCCCTAAGGAACATAGATTGAATTTTCCATTATCAAATACACAAAGAATTATAATCTTAATATTAGTGATGGTCTATACAAATTAGATAACTTTATCATTGATCAAATTTGTAAAATGATTAGTTTATGAACGCTCGTTCTTTGTTTTGGACAATCATATGTTTACCAAATGGCGACCTAGCTTCGTCCCTTCGATGTATATCAACTGACTTATATTTCTCACTTGTATCTCCCCTGAGATATTATTACACAATTATTACACGAAAGTGCACTTGAGAACCTTATCGTGTTTCATTTTCCCCGTGGACTCATAGGAATATCTTGATCACGCGCAAAATTGTGATTCTTCCCAATATATATATATATATATATATATATATATATATATATATATATATGTTTGTTTGACGTTTGTGTAAATAAATTATACATTTCCTTTTTCCATAGCCAGAGGTTGAACCATTATGTGACATTCATTTTTTCATTCATTTCAAGCTAGAAGTTTCAGTTTTCTAAATTGTTTCTAACATTTTTCATATGTATATATATGTATGTGTGTGTGTGTATATGTGCGTATGTATGTGTATGTGTGTGTATGTGTATATGTATATATATATGTATATTATCCCTGGGGATAGGGGTGAAAGAATACTTCCCACGTATTCCTCGCGTGTCGTAGAAAGCGACTAGAGGGGACGGGAGCGTGGGGCCAGAAATCCTCCCCTCCTTGTATTAACTTTCTAAAATGGGAAACAGAAGAAGGAGTCACGCGGGGAGTGCTCATCCTCCTCGAAGGCTCAGAGTGGGGTGCCTAAATGTGTGTGGATGTAACCAAGATGTGAAAAAAGGAGAGATAGGTAGTATGTTTGAGGAGAGGAACCTGGATGTTTTGGCTCTGAGTGAAACGAAGCTCAAGGGTAAAGGGGAAGAGTGGTTTGGGAATGTCTGGGGAGTAAAGTCAGGGGTTAGTGAGAGGACAAGAGCAAGGGAAGGAGTAGCAATACTCCTGAAACAGGAGTTGTGGGAGTATGTGATAGAATGTAAGAAAGTAAATTCTCGATTAATATGGGTAAAACTGAAAGTTGATGGAGAGAGGTGGGTGATTATTGGTGCATATGCACCCGGGCATGAGAAGAAAGATCATGAGAGGCAAGTGTTTTGGGAGCAGCTGAATGAGTGTGTTAGTGGTTTTGAGGCACGAGACCGGGTTATAGTGATGGGTTATTTGAATGCAAAGGTGAGTAATGTGGCAGTTGAGGGAATAATTGGTATACATGGGGTGTTCAGTGTTGTAAATGGAAATGGTGAAGAGCTTGTAGATTTATGTGCTGAAAAAGGACTGATGATTGGGAATACCTTGTTTAAAAAGCGAGATATACATAAGTATACTTATGTAAGTATGAGAGATGGCCAGAGAGCGTAATTGGATTACGTGTTAATTGACAGGCGTGCGAAAGAGAGACTTTTGGATGTTAATGTGCTGAGAGGTGCAACTGGAGGGATGTCTGATCATTATCTTGTGGAGGCTAAGGTGAAGATTTGTATGGGTTTTCAGAAAAGAAGAGTGAATGTTGGGGTGAAGAGGGTGGTGAGAGTAAGTGAGCTTGGGAAGGAGACCTGTGTGAGGAAGTACCAGGAGAGACTGAGTACAGAATGGAAAAAGGTGAGAACAATGGAAGTAAGGGGAGTGGGGGAGGAATGGGATGTATTTAGGGAATCAGTGATGGATTGCGCAAAAGATGCTTGTGGCATGAGAAGAGTGGGAGGTGGGTTGATTAGAAAGGGTAGTGAGTGGTGGGATGAAGAAGTAAGAGTATTAGTGAAAGAGAAGAGAGAGGCATTTCGACGATTTTTGCAGGGAAAAAATGCAATTGAGTGGGAGATGTATAAAACAAAGAGACAGGAGGTCAAGAGAAAGGTACAAGAGGTAAAAAAAAGGGCAAATGAGAGTTGGGGTGAGAGAGTATCATGAAATTTTAGGGAGAATAAAAAGATGTTCTGGAAGGAGGTAAATAAAGTGCGTAAGACAAGGGAGCAAATGGGAACTTCAGTGAAGGGCGCAAATGGGGAGGTGATAACAAGTAGCGGTGATGTGAGAAGGAGATGGAGTGAGTATTTTGAAGGTTTGTTGAATGTGTTTGATGATAAAGTGGCAGATATAGGGTGTTTTGGTCGAGGTGGTGTGCAAAGTGAGAGGGTTAGGGAAAATGATTTGGTAAACAGAGAAGAGGTAATGAAAGCTTTGCGGAAGATGAAAGCCGGCAAGGCAGCATGTTTGGATGGTATTGCAGTGGAATTTATTAAAAAAGGGGGTGACTGTATTGTTGACTGGTTGGTAAGGTTATTTAATGTATGTATGACTCATGGTGAGGTGCCTGAGGATTGGCGGAATGCGTGCATAGTGCCATTGTACAAAGGCAAAGGGGACAAGAGTGAGTGCTCAAATTACAGAGGTATAAGTTTGTTGAGTATTCCTGGTAAATTATATGGGAGGGTATTGATTGAGAGGGTGAAGGCATGTACAGAGCATCAGATTGGGGAAGAGCAGTGTGGTTTCAGAAGTGGTAGAGGATGTGTGGATCAGGTGTTTGCTTTGAAGAATGTATGTGAGAAATACTTAGAAAAGCAAATGGATTTGTATGTAGCATTTATGGATCTGGAGAAGGCATATGATAGAGTTGATAGAGATGCTCTGTGGAAGGTATTAAGAATATTTGGTGTGGGAGGAAAGTTGTTAGAAGCAGTGAAAAGTTTTTATCGAGGATGTAAGGCATGTGTACGTGTAGGAAGAGAGGAAAGTGATTGGTTCTCAGTGAATGTAGGTTTGCGGCAGGGGTGTGTGATGTCTCCATGGTTGTTTAATTTGTTTATGGATGGGGTTGTTAGGGAGGTAAATGCAAGAGTTTTGGAAAGAGGGGCAAGTATGAAGTCTGTTGGGGATGAGAGAGCTTGGGAAGTGAGTCAGTTGTTGTTCGCTGATGATACAGCGCTGGTGGCTGATTCATGTGAGAAACTGCAGAAGCTGGTGACTGAGTTTGGTAAAGTGTGTGGAAGAAGAAAGTTAAGAGTAAATGTGAATAAGAGCAAGGTTATTAGGTACAGTAGGGTTGAGGGTCAAGTCAATTGGGAGGTGAGTTTGAATGGAGAAAAACTGGAGGAAGTAAAGTGTTTTAGATATCTGGGAGTGGATCTGGCAGCGGATGGAACCATGGAAGCGGAAGTGGATCATAGGGTGGGGGAGGGGGCGAAAATTCTGTGGGCCTTGAAGAATGTGTGGAAGTCGAGAACATTATCTCGGAAAGCAAAAATGGGTATGTTTGAAGGAATAGTGGTTCCAACAATGTTGTATGGTTGCGAGGCGTGGGCTATGGATAGAGTTGTGCGCAGGAGGATGGATGTGCTGGAAATGAGATGTTTGAGGACAATGTGTGGTGTGAGGTGGTTTGATCGAGTGAGTAACGTAAGGGTAAGAGAGATGTGTGGAAATAAAAAGAGCGTGGTTGAGAGAGAAGAAGAGGGTGTTTTGAAGTGGTTTGGGCACATGGAGAGAATGAGTGAGGAAAGATTGACCAAGAGGATATATGTGTCGGAGGTGGAGGGAACGAGGAGAAGAGGGAGACCCAATTGGAGGTGGAAAGATGGAGTGAAAAAGATTTTGTGTGATCGGGGCCTGAACATGCAGGAGGGTGAAAGGAGGGCAAGGAATAGAGTGAATTGGAGGGATGTGGTATACCGGGGTTGACGTGCTGTCAGTGGATTGAATCAAGGCATGTGAAGCGTCTGGGGTAAACCATGGAAAGCTGTGTAGGTATGTATATTTGAGGTAGCGCAAGGAAACAGACGAAAGAAATGGCCCAACCCCCCCCCCCCCATACATATGTATATACATATGTCCACACACCCTCTTCTGCTCTCTCAACCACGCTCTTTTTATTTCCACACATCTCTCTTACCCTTACGTTACTCACTCGATCAAACCACCTCACACCACACATTGTCCTCAAACATCTCATTTCCAGCACATCCATCCTCCTACGCACAACTCTATCCATAGCCCACGCCTCGCAACCATACAACATTGTTGGAACCACTATTCCTTCAAACATACCCATTTTTGCTTTCCGAGATAATGTTCTCGACTTCCACACATTCTTCAAGGCCCCCAGAATTTTCGCCCCCTCCCCCACCCTATGATCCACTTCCGCTTCCATGGTTCCATCCGCTGCCAGATCCACTCCCAGATATCTAAAACACTTCACTTCCTCCAGTTTTTCTCCATTCAAATTCACCTCCCAATTGACTTGACCCTCAACCCTACTGTACCTAATAACCTTGCTCTTATTCACATTTACTCTTAACTTTCTTCTTCCACACACTTTACCAAACTCAGTCACCAACTTCTGCAGTTTCTCACATGAATCAGCCACCAGCGCTGTATCATCAGCGAACAACAACTGACTCACTTCCCAAGCTCTCTCATCCCCAACAGACTTCATACTTGCCCCTCTTTCCAAAACTCTTGCATTTACCTCCCTAACAACCCCATCCATAAACAAATTAAACAACCATGGAGACATCACACACCCTGCTGCAAACATACATTCACTGAGAACCAATCACTTTCCTCTCTTCCTACACGTACACATGCCTTACATCCTCGATAAAAACTTTTCACTGCTTCTAACAACTTTCCTCCCACACCATATATTCTTAATACCTTCCACAGAGCATCTCTATCAACCATATCATATGCCTTCTCCAGATCCATAAATGCTACATACAAATCCATTTGCTTTTCTAAGTATTTCTCACATACATTCTTCAAAGCAAACACCTGATCCACACATCCTCTACCACTTCTGAAACCACACTACTCTTCCCCAATCTGATGCTCTGTACATGCCTTCACCCTCTCAATCAATACCCTCCCATATAATTTACCAGGAATACTCAACAAACTTATACCTCTGTAATTTGAGCACTCACTCTTATCCCCTTTGCCTTTGTACAATGGCACTATGCACGCATTCCGCCAATCCTCAGGCACCTCACCATGAGTCATACATACATTAAAGAACCTTACCAACCAGTCAACAATACAGTCACCCCCTTTTTTAATAAATTCCACTGCAATACCATCCAAACATGCTGCCTTGCCGGCTTTCATCTTCCGCAAAGCTTTCACTACCTCTTCTCTGTTTACCAAATCATTTTCCCTAACCCTCTTACTTTGCACACCACCTCGACCAAAACACCCTATATCTGCCACTCTATCATCAAACACATTCAACAAACCTTCAAAATACTCACTCCATCTCCTTCTCACATCACCACTACTTGTTATCACCTCCCCATTTGCGCCCTTCACTGAAGTTCCCATTTGCTCCCTTGTCTTACGCACTTTATTTACCTCATTCCAGAACATCTTTTTATTCTCCCTAAAATTTAATGATACCCTCTCACCCCAACTCTCATTTGCCCTTTTTTTCACCTCTTGCACCTTTCTCTTGACCTCCTGTCTCTTTCTTTTATACATCTCCCACTCAATTGCATTTTTTCCCTGCAAAAATCGTCGAAATGCCTCTCTCTTCTCATTCACTAATACTGTTACTTCTTCATCCCACCACTCACTACCCTTTCTAATCAACCCACCTCCCACTCTTCTCATGCCACAAGCATCTTTTGCTCAATCCATCACTGATTCCCTAAATACATATATATATATATATATATATATATATATATATATATATATATATATATATATATATTTTGCTTTGTCGCTGTCTCCCGCGATAGCGAGGCAGCGCAAGGAAGCAGACGAAAGAATGGCCAAACCCACCAACACACACATGTATATACATACACGTCCACACACGCAAATATACATACCTATACATCCCAATGTACACATATATATACACACACAGGCATATACATATATACACATGTACATAATTCATACTGTCTGCCTTTATTTATTCCCATCACCACCTCGCCACACATGGAAAAACAACCCCCTCCCCCCTCATATATATATATATTCTTTTTTTGTTTCAAACTATTTGCCATTTCCCGCGTTAACGAGGTAGCGTTAAGAACAGAGGACTGGACCTTTGAGGGAATATCCTCACCTGGCCCCCTTCTCTGTTCCTTCTTTTGGAAAATTAAAAAAAAACAGAGAGGGGAGGATTTCCAGCCTCCCGCTCCCTTCCCTTTTAGTCGCCTTCTACGACACGCAGGGAATTCGTGGGAAGTATTTTTCCTCTCCTATCCCCAGGGATAATATATATATATATATATATATATATATATATATATATATATATATATATATATATATATATATATATATATATATATATATATATATATATATATAAATACGTGTATATGTGTGTGTGTGTGTTTGTTACCAGGACCCGACAAAACATAATCCGCAATATCCTCATCTTCACTACGTGTGATGTTCTCGGGCTCAGACACTGCACCATAATCTTCACAATCTCCTTATCTTCACTACACAAAGTGCTACCGGGCTCCAACACTACACCATAGTCTTCACAGTATCCTTATCTTCACTACATACAGTGTTACTGGGCTCCGACACCACCATAATGTTCACAATTTCCTTATCTTCACTACATATACTGTTTCCGGGCTCCGATACTACACAATAATCTTCACAATATTGTTATCTTCACTACATACATTGTAACCGGGCTCCGATACTACACCATAATCTTCACAATATCCTTATCTTCACTACATATATTGTTACCGGGCTCCGACACTAAACCATATTCCTTACATCCTTATCTTCACTACATATAGTGTTACCAGGCACCGACACTTCACCATAATCTTCACAATTTCCTTATATTCACTACATACAGTGTTACCGGGCACCGACACTACACCATATTCCTTACATCCTTATCTTCACTACATATAATGTTACCAGGCACCGACACTACACCATGATCTTCACAATTTCCTTATCTTCACTACATACTGTGTTACCGGGCTTCGACACTACACCATAATTTTCACAACATCCTTATCATCACTACATATAGTGTTACCAGGCACCGACACTTCACTATAATCTTCACAATTTCCTTATCTTCACTACATACAGTGTTACCGGGCACCGACACTACACCATGTTCCTTACATCCTTATCTTCACTACATATAATGTTACATATAATGTTATTCTGACACTACACCATAATCTTCACAATTTCCTTATCTTCACTACATACAGTGTTACCGGGCTTCGACACTACACCATAATTTTCACAATATCCTTATCTTCACTACATATAGTGCTACCGGGTTCTGACACTACACCCTAATCTTCATAATATCCTTATCTTCACTACATACAGTGTTACCGGGCACCGGCACAACACCATATTCTCTACATCGTTATCTTCACTACATATAATGCTACCAGGCACCGACACTACACAATAATCTTCACAATATCGTTATCTTCACTACATATAATGTTACCGGGCTCCGATACTGCACCATAATCTTCACAATATACTTATCTTCACTACATATAATGTTACCGGGCTCCGACACCACCATAATGTTCACAATTTCCTTATCTTCACTACTTGTGATGTAACTATATTATTCTGAAGGTGCCTATATTTCTCTCATCTGGGATATAAGGTGATGTCAGGCCGGGGATGGGTAGGTGGAGTTCATTCTTTGATAAGAATTTCAAGATGACACACGGACCAGTCTGCAGCTCTCCCATGGGAGTTCAGCCATTCTACTTCAAGACTCCCCTGTTTCCAGGCACTCGATGGTCCTTCCCTACACTGATGTCATACCGCACTACCCCTGTACCACCCTTGGGCGACTACTACTTCGACAACCTCTTCAACCATACCAACAAACGTTGTGCAGTGGTTGATATCAACTTCAAGGAAGACGCCACTTCACCCAACACACACGAGATGCGCTGCACTGAGGCTGCCATATATGACCTCAGGAAGGGCTGTGTCATCGAGGGACCCTCAGAGTTCACCGACCTGAACGAGTTCCTGAGGACGGTGAGCCAGTACGACGTCCTCTTCTTCAAGGGCGGCTACGTTGAGGTCGCATTCGCCACGGTGTTCCAATGCGGCGCAGAGTTAGTCAACCTTGAAGATCTAGGCTGCCCACAGTATGACGCACTCGTGTACGACCCAGATTTCTTGCAAGAGGTGGACCTCCATCCCGAAGGTGTTGTCTGCGTGAAGCACGCTGGCCGCCCAAACCACTGTGCTCTGGCTGAAGTGGTTGTATTTGGCAAGTGGCTTCAACTCCCCTCCATTACGAAAGATCGGCTTCAACTTTATCGTTCTTATCTATTCTATAACCAGACGGAGGTCCGAGAGGTTTCTTTTTTCCCACTGAAAAAATATTGAAAAAAAAAACAAAAAGAAAAAAAAATGATTTATTTCTCCCTTGGATCCTGCCCATCTGTCCTCCTCATCATCCCAAGAAAAAGGAAGTAATGCTGCTGGTGGTGATCCCAGCAACCCCCCCGACGCTTGGTTACCTTTACGTGGTGGGGGGGATTTGATGGACTGTGCACTGCAGACATGTTTGTCTGCAGTGTGCAGTCCACCAACGAAAAACCAAGCAATTTTTTTTCTTTTTTTTTTCATTTTCCCCGTGGACTCATAGGAGTATATATATTTGTGACCAATGGTATAATTTGAGGCTTCGTGTCATATCAGAGTATGTTTTGTTGTCAACTTATTTACGCATTTAATTTTCCTTTTTGAATTGTAATTCAGCAAATATGTAGTCTTACAGCAGGTGTTATGTATATCAGCGATGCCATAATCATGATTCATTGACTTTTCATTACCATGCTCCAAACCTACATAAAACTCTATACCAATGAAAAATAACTACATGAGTTTTTCAACTGTATCTCTCCAGAGTTCATTATTAGTTTTGCAGTAGTTTGGATGGGGGGAATTTCGGTTTTGTGTTCCGCATACCGAGGTGGAATTGTCCAAGGAGAAATTTAGCTTCGTTATGTACGTAGTAAGTGTTTGGCTTGACATTCGTACTCTCTTTGGTTTGGTCTCCATCTTTTTCAATGTTCTATTATCACAGTATATAAATCTGAGTGAGAAACTGTCATCTATATCTAAAAGAAAATTTCATTGTTTTATATCACAGTATATATATATATATATATATATATATATATATATATATATATATATATATATATATATATATATATATATATGTATATATATATATATATATATATATATATATATATATATATATATATATATATATATTTATGTATATTATACTTTCTCGCTGCCTTTCGCGTAAGCGAGGTAGCGCAAAGAAGTAGGCGAAAGAATAGCCCAACCCACCCACATACACACGTATATACATACACGTCCACACATGTACATATACATACTTATACATCTCAACGTATACATATATATACACACTCAGACATATACATATGCACACACATGTACATGATTCATACTGTCTGCCCTAATTCTTTCCCGTCGCCACTACGTCACACATAAAATGAGAACCCCATCCCCCCACATGTGCGCAAGGTAGCACTAGGAAAAGACAACAAGAGCTACATTCGTTCACACTCAGTCTTTAGCAGTCATGTATAATGCACCGAAACCATAGCTCCCTTTCCACATCCAGGCACCACAGGACTTTCCATGATTTCTCCCAGACGCGTCACAGCACGTCGACCTCGGTATACCACATCGCTGCAATTCACGCTATTCCTTGCACGCCCTTCACCCTCCTGCATGTTCAGGCCCAGATCACTCAAAATCCTTTTCACTCCATCTTTCCACCTACAATTTGGTCTCCCACTTCTCCTCGTTCCCTCCACCTCTGACACATATATCCTCTTTGTCAATCTTTCCTCACTCATTCTCTCCATGTGACCAAACCATTTCAAAAGACCCTCTTTTTCTCTCTCAACCACACTCTTTTTATTACCACTCATCTCTCTAACCCTTTCATTACTTTCTCGATCATCCACTTCACACCACGTATTGTCCTAAAACATCTCATTTAAAACAAATCCAACCCCTTCCGCACAACTCTATCTATAGCTCACGCCTCACAACCATATAACATTGTCGGAACCACTATTCCTTCAAACATACCCATTTTTGCTTTCCGAGTTAACGTTCTCGCCTTCCACACATTTTTCAACACTCCTAGAACTTTCGCCCCCTCCCCTACCCTATGGCTCACTTCCGCTTCCATGAATCCATACCTTGCCAAATCAACTCCAAGATATCTAAAACACTTCACTTCCTCCAGGTTTTCTCCATTCAAACGTACCTCCCAACTGACTTGTCCCTCAACCCTACTGTACCTAATAACCTTGCTCTTATTCACATTTACTCTCAACTTTCTTCTTTCACACTCTTCACCAAACTCAGTTACCAGTTTCTGCAGTTTCTCACCCGAATCAGCAACCAGCGCTGTATCATCAGCGAACAACAAGTGACTCAATTCACAAGCTCTCTCATCCACAACAAACTACATACTTTCCCCTCTTTCCAAAACTCTTGCATTCACCTCCCTAACAACCCCATCCATAAACAAATTAAACAACCATGGAGACATCATGCACCCATACCGCAAACCAACATTCACTGAGAACCAATGACTTTCCTCTCTTCCTACACGTACACATGCCTTACATCCTCGATAAAAACTTTTCACTGCTTCTAACAACTTACCTCCCGCATCATATATTCTTAATACCTTCCACAGAGCATCTCTATCAGCTCTATCATATACATTCTCCAGAGCCATAAATTCTACATACATATTCATTTGCTTTTCTAAATATTTCGCACATACATTTTTCAAAGCTACACCTGATACGCACATCCTGTACCACATCTGAAACCACACTGCTCCTCCCCGATCTGATGATCTATACATGTCTTAACCCTCTCAATCAATACCCATCCATATAATTTCCCAGGAATACTCAACAAACTTATACCTCTGTAATTTGAGGA
>NC_092224.1:46350322-46362638 GCF_036320965.1 Panulirus ornatus
AGTTAAGTATATATATACGCATACTTGTGTATATATCCCTTTTTAAACCAGGTATTCCCAATCACCAGTCTTTTTTCAGCATATAAGTCTACAAGCTCTTCATCATTCCCATTTATAACACTGAACACCCACTGTATATCAAATATATTCCATCAACAGCCACATTACTCACCTTTGCATTCAAATCACCCATACTATAACAGGGCTCGTGGCATCAAAACCAGTAACACACTCATTCAGCTGCTCCCAAAACACTTGCCTCTCATGATCTTTCTTACAAAGCATCAGATTGGGGAAGAGCAGTGTGGTTTCAGAAGTGGTAGAGGATGTGCGGATCAGGTGTTTGCTTTCAAGAATGTATGTGAGAAATTCTTAGGAAAGCAAATGGATTTTTTTGTAGCATTTATGGATCTGGGGATATGATAGAGTTGATAGAGATGCTCTGTGGAAGATACTAAGAATATATGGTGTGGGAGGCAAGTTGTTAGAAGCAGTGAAAAGTTTTTATCGAGGATGTAAGGCATGTGTACGTGTAGGAAGAGAGGAAAGTGATTGGTTCTCAGTGAATGTAGGTTTGCGGTAGGGGTGTGCGATGTCTCCAAGACTGTTTGATTTATTTATGGATGGGGTTGTTAGGGAGGTGAATGCAAGAGTTTTGGAAAGATGGTAAAGTATGCAGTCTGCTGTGGATGAGAGAGCTTAGGAAGTGAGTCAGTTGTGGTTCGCTGATGATACAGCGCTGGTGGCTGATTCATGTGTGAAACTGCAGAAGCTGGTGACTGAGTTTATTAAAGTGTGTGAAAGAAGAAAGTTGAGAGTAAATATGAATAAGGGCAAGGTTACTAGGTATAGTAGGGTTAAGGGTCAAGTCAACTGGGAGGTAAGTTTGAATGGAGAAAACCTGGAGGAAGTAAAGTGTTTTAGATATCTGGGAGTGGATTTGGCAGTAGATGGAACCAAGGTAAGCGGAAGTAAATCATAGGGTGGGGGAGGGGGCGAAAATTCGGGGAGCCTTGAAGAATGTCCAAGTGGAAGTCGATAACATTATCTCGGAAAGTAAAAATTGGTATGATTGAAAGTGTAGTGGTTCCAACAATGTTGTATCGTTGCGAGGCGTGGGCTATGGACAGAGTTGTGCGTAGGAGGGTGAATGTGCTGGAAATGAGATGTTTGAGTACAATATGTGGTGTGAGGTGGTTTGATAGAGTAAGTAATAATAGGGTAAGAGAGATGTGTGGTAATAAAAAGAGTGTGGTTGAGAGAGCAGAAGAGGGTGTTTTGAAATGGTTTGGTCACATGGAGAAAATGAGTGAGGAAAGATTGACCAAGAGGATATATGTGTCAGAGGTGGAGGGAACGAGGAGAAATAGACCAAATTAGAGGTGGAAAGATTGAGTGAAAAGGATTTTGACTGATCGGGGCCTGAACAGGCCGGAGGGTGAAAGGCGTGCAAGGAATAGAGTGAATTGGAACGATGTGGTATACCGGGGTCAACGAGCTGTCAATGGACTGAACCAGGGCATGTGAAGAGTCTAGCGTAAAAAATAGATAGTTTTATGGGGCCTGGATGCGGAAAGTGAGATATGGTGTCGGTGCATTATTACATGACAGCTAGAGACTGAGTGTGAACGAATGGGGCCTTTGTTGTCTTTTCCTAGCGCTACCTCGCACACATGAGGGGGGAGGGGGATGTTATTCCATGTATGGCGGGGTGGCGATGGGAAGAAATAAAGTCAGACGGTACGAATTTTTTACATATGTATATATGTATATGTCTGTGTGTGTATATATATATATATGTACATTGAGATGTATAGGTATGTATATTTGCATGTGTATGTATATACATGTGTATGTGGGTGGGTTAGGCCATTCTTTCTTCTGTTTCCTTGCGCTACCTCGCTAACGCAGGAGACAGCGAGAAAAAATTATAATATATATATATGTATATATATATATATATATATATATATATATATATATATATATATATATATATATATATATATATATATATATATATATATATATATATATATATATATATATATATATATATATATATATATATATATATATATATATATATATATATATATATATATATATATATATATATATATATATATATATATATATATATATATATATATATATATATATATATATATATATATATATATATATATATATATCAACTCTCTCATATGCCTTCATATGAGATGCTCTGTGGAAGGTATTAAAAATATATGGTGTGGGAGGAAAGTTGTTAGAAGCAGTGAAAAGGTTTTATCGAGGATGTAAGGCATGTGTACGTGTAGGAAGAGAGGAAAGTGATTGGTTCTCAGTGAATGTAGGTCTGCGGCAGGGGTGTGTGATGTCTCCATGGTTGTTTAATTTGTTTATGGATGGGGTTGTTAGGGAGGTGAATGCAAGAGTTTTAGAAAGAGGGGCAAGTATGAAGTCTGTTGGGGATGAGAGAGCTTGGGAAGTGAGTCAGTTGTTGTTCGCTGATGATACAGCGCTGGTGGCTGATTCATGTGAGAAACTGCAGAAGCTGGTGACTGAGTTTGGTAAAGTGTGTGAAAGAAGAAAGTTAAGAGTAAATGTGAATAAGAGCAAGGTTATTAGTTACAGTAGGGTTGAGGGTCAAGTCAATTGGGAGGTAAGTTTGAATGGAGAAAAACTGGAGGAAGTAAAGTGTTTTAGATATCTGGGAGTGGATCTGGCAGCGGATGGAACCATGGAAGCGGAAGTGGATCATAGTGTGGGGGAGGGGGCGAAAATCCTGGGAGCCTTGAAGAATGTGTGGAAGTCGAGAACATTATCTCGGAAAGCAAAAATGGGTATGTTTTGAAGGAATAGTGGTTCCAACAATGTTGTATGGTTGCGAGGCGTGGTCTGTTGATAGAGTTGTGCGCAGGAGGATGGATGTGCTGGAAATGAGATGTTTGAGGACAATGTGTGGTGTGAGGTGGTTTGATCGAGTAAGTAACGTAAGGGTAGGAGAGATGTGTGGAAATAAAAAGAGCGTGGTTGAGAGAGCAGAAGAGGGTGTTTTGAAATGGTTTGGGCACATAGAGAGAATGAGTGAGGAAAGATTGACCAAGAGGATATATGTGTCAGAGGTGGAGGGAACGAGGAGAAGTGGGAGACCAAATTGGAGGTGGAAAGATGAAGTGAAAAAGATTTTGAGTGATCGGGGCCTGAACATGCAGGAGGGTGAAAGGAGGGCAAGGAACAGAGTGAATTGGATCGATTTGGTATACTGGGGTAGACGTGCTTTCTGTGGATTGAATCAGGGCATGTGAAGCGTCTGGGGTAAACCATGGAAAGCTGTGTAGGTATGTATATTTGCGTGTGTGGACGTATGTATATACATGTGTATGGGGGTGGGTTGGGCCATTTCTTTCGTCTGTTTCCTTGCGCTACCTCGCAAACGCGGGAGACAGCGGCAAAGCAAAAAAAAAAGAAAAGAAATTCATTGTTATCATTGTACTTGATGACCATTTGCCATAGTATATGTGTGTGGTTTTCAGAGACTAAGTGTGAATGAATGTAACCTTTTTTGTTTGTTTTTCTGGCACAACCTCTCTGAAGCAGGGGGTAGCAATGCTGTCTCCTGTGATGCAGGGTAGTGCCAGGAATGGATGAAGGCAAGCAAGTATGAATATGTACTTGTGAATTTGTATGTGTATGTATATGTGAAATCCCTGGGGATAGGGGAGAAAGAATACTTCCCACGTATTCCCTGCGTGTCGTAGAAAGCGACTAAAAGGGAAGGGAGCGGGGGGCTGGAAATCCTCCCCTCTCAGGTTTTTTTTAATTTTCCAAAAGCAGGAACAGAGAAGGGGGCCAGATGAGGATGTTCCCTCAAAGGTCCAGTCCTCTGTTCTTAACGCTACCTTGCTAACGCGTGAAATGGCGAATAGTATGAAAAAAAAAAAATATATATATATATATATATATATATATATATATATATATATATATATATATATATATATATATATATATATATATATATATATATATATATGTATATATATATCCCTGGGGATAGGGGAGAAAGAATACTTCCCACGTATTCCCTGCGTGTCGTAGAAGGCGACTAAAAGGGGAGGGAGCGGGGGGCTGGAAATCCTCCCTTCTCATTATTTTTTTTTAATTTTCCAAAAGGAACAGAGAACGGGGCCAGGTAAGGATATTCCCTCAAAGGCCCATTCCTCTGTTCTTAACGCTACCTCGCTAACGCGGGAAATGGCGAATAGTTTAAAAAAAAAAAGAAAATGTATATATATATATATATATATATATATATATATATATATATATATATATATATATATATACATATATATATATATATATATATATATATATATATATACATATATATATATATATATATATATATATATATATATATATATATATATATATATATATATATATATATATATATATATATATATTTTTTTTTTCATACTATTTGCCATTTCCCGCATTAGCGAGGTAGCGTTAAGAACAGAGGACTGGGCCTTTGAGGGAATATCCTCACATGGCCCCCTTCTCTGTTCCTTCTTTTGGAAAAAAAGAAAAAAAAATGAGAGGGGACGATTACCAGCCCCCTGCTCCCTTCCCTTTTAGTCGCCTTCTACGACACGCAGGGAAGACGTGGGAAGTATTCTTTCTCCCCTATCCCCAGGGATGATATATGTATATATATATATATATATATATATATATATATATATATATATATATATATATATATATATATATATATGTATATATATATATATATGTTGTATGGTTGCGAGGCGTGAGCTATGGATAAAATTGTGCGCAGGTTGGTGGATGTGCTGGAAATGAGATGTTTGAGGACAATATATGGTGTGAGGTGGTTTGATCGAGTAAGTAATGTAAGGGTAAGAGAGATGTGTGGAAATAAGAAGAGAGTGGTTGAGAGAGCAGAAGAGGGTGTTTTGAATGGTTTGGGCACATGGAAAAAATGGGTGAGGAAAGATTGACCAAGAGGATACATGTGTCGGAGGTGGAGGGAACGAGGAGAAGTGGGAGACCAAATTGGAGGCGGAAAGATGGAGTGCAAGGAATAGAGTGAATTGGATCGATGTGGTATACCGGGGTCGATGTGCTGTCAATGGATTGAATCAGGGCATGTGAAGCGTCTGGAGTAAACCATGGAAAGTTCTGTGGGGCCTGGATGTGGAAATGGAGCTGTGGTTTCGGGCATTATTGCATGACAGCTGGAGACTGAGTGTGAGCGAATGGGGCCTTTGTTGTCTTTTCCTGCCCCTCTTTCCAAAACTCTTGCATACAGCCTCCCTAACAACCCCATCCTTAAAGAAATTAATCAACCATGTAGACGTCACACACCCCTGTCGCAAACCTACATTCACTGAGACCCAATCACTTTCCTCTCCTTCTATACGTACACATGCCTTACATCATCGATAAAAACTTTTCACTGCTTCTAACAACTTGCCTCCCACACCATATATTCTTAATACCTTCCACAGAGAATCTCTTTCAACTCTATCATATGCCTTCAAATAATCCATAAATGCTGCATCCAAATCCATTTGCTTTTCTAAGTATTTCTCACATATATTCCTCAAAGAAAACACCTGATCCACGTATCCTGTATCACTTCTAAAAACACACTGCTCTTCCCCAATCTGATACTCTGTACGTGCCTTTACCCTCTCAATCAATACCATCCCATATAATCTACCAGGAATACTCAACAAACTTATACCTCTGTAATTTGAGCACTCACTTTTATCCCCTTTCCCTTTGTACAGTGGCACTATGCAAGCATTCCGCCAATCCCCAGGCACTTCACCATAAATCATACATACATTAGATAACCTTACTACCCACTCAACAATACAGTCACCCCCTTTTATAATAAATTCCACTGCAATGCCATCCAAACCCGCTGCCTTGCCGGATCTCATCTTCCGCAAAGCTTTTACTACCTCTTCTCTATTTACCAAATCATTTTCCCTAACCCTCTCACTTTGCACACCACCTCGACCAAAACACCCTATATCTGCCACTCTATCATCAAACACATTCAACAAACCTTCAAAATACTCACTCCACCTCCTTCTCATATCACCACTACTTGTTATCACCTCCCCATTTGAACCCTTCACTGAAGTTCCCATTTGTTCCCTTGTCTTACGCGCAATATCTACCTCCTTCCAAAACATCTTCTTATTCTCCCTAAAATTTAATGATACTCTCTCACCCGAACTCTCATTTGCCCTCCTTTTCACCTCTTGCACCTTTCTCTTGACCTCCTGCCTCTTTCATTTATACATCTCCCACTCATTTGCATTATTTCACTGCAAAAATCGTCCAAATGCCTCTCTCTTCTCTTTCACTAATAATCTTACTTCTTCATGCCACCACTCACTACCCTTTCTAATCAACCCACTTCCCACGCTTCTCATGCCACAAGCATCTTTTGCGCAAGCCATCACTGCTTCCCTAAATGCATCCCATTCCTCCCCCACCATCCTTATCTCCTTTGTTCTCACCTTTTTCCATTATGTACTTAGTCTCTCCTGGTACTTCCTCACACAAGTCTCCTTCCCAAACTCACTTACTCTCACTACTCTCTTCACCCCAACATTTTCTCTTCATTTGTGAAAACCTCTACAGATCTTAACCTTCGCCTCCACAAGATCATGATCAGACATCCCTCCAGTTGCACCTCTCAGCACATTAACATCCAAAAGTCTCTCTTTCGCGCGCCTATCAATTAACACATAATCCAATAACGCTCTCTGGCCAACTCTCCTACTTGCATACGTATACTTATGTATATCTCTCTTTTTAAACCAGGTATTCCCAATCACCAGTCCTTTTTCAGCACATAAAGCTACAAGCTCCTCACCATTTCCATTTACAACACTGAACACCACATGTATACCAATTATTCCCTCAACTGCCACATTACTCACCTTTGCATTCAAATCACCCATCACTATTACCCTGTCTCGTGCATCAAAACCACTAACACACTCATTCAGCTGCTCCCAAAACACTTGGGTCTCAGGATCCCTCTTCTCATGCCCAGGTGCATATGCATCTCTCTCCATCCACTTTCAGTTTTACACATATCAATCTAGAATTTGCTTTCTTACACTCTATCACATACTCCCACCACTCCTGATTCAGGATTAGTGCTACTCCTTCGTTTGCTCTTGTCCTCTCACTGACCACTTACTTTACTCCCAAGACATTCCCAAACCACTCTTCACCTTTACCCTTGAGCTTCGTTTCACTCAGAGCCAAAACATCCAGGTTCCTTTCCTCAAACATACTACCTATCTCTCCTTTTTCTCATCTTGGTTACATCCACACACATTTAGACACTCCGATTTGAGCCTTCGAGTGGATGAGCACTCCCCGCGTGACTCCTTCTGTTTCCCCTTTTAGAAAGTTATAATAAATGGAGGGGAGGGTTTCTAGTCCCCCGTTTAGTCGCCTTCTACGACACGTGAGAAAAGCGTTGGAAGTATTCTTTCTCCCCTATCTACTGGGATAAAATATATATATATATATATATATATATATATATATATATATATATATATATATATATATATATATATATGTATATATATATATATATATATATATATATATATATATATATATATATATATATATATATATATATATATATATATATACATATATATATATATATATATATATATATATATATATATATATATATATATATGTATATATATATATACATATATATATTATCCCTGAGGATAGCGGAAAAAGAATACTTCCCACGCATTCCTCACGTGTCGTACGTGACTAAAGGGGACGGGAGCGGGGGGCCAGAAGCCCTCCCCACCTTGTATTTTCACTTTCTAAAAGGGGAAACAGAGGGAGCTACGCGGGGAGTGCTCATCCTCCTCGAAGGCTCAGATTAGGGGGTCTAAATGTGTGTGGATGTAACCAAGATGAGAAAAAAGGAGAGATAGGTAGTGTGTTTAAGAGGGTGTTTTGAAATGGTTTGGTCACATGGAGAGAATGAGTGAGGAAAGACTGATCAAGGGGATATATGTGTCAAAGGTGGAGGGAACGAGGAGAAGTGGGAGACCAAAATAGAGGTGGAAAGATGGAGTGAAATAGTTTGAGTGATCGGGGCCTGAACATGCAGGAGGGTGAAAGACGTGCAAGGAATAGAGTGAATTGGAACGATGTGAAATACCGGGGTCGACGTCCTGTCAATAGATTGAACCAGAGCGTGTGGAACGTCTGGGGTAAACCATGGAAAGTTCTGTGGGGCATGGATGTGGAAAGGGAGCTGTGGTTTCGGTGCATTATTACATGACAGCTAGAGACTGAGTGTGAACGAATGGGGCCTTTGTTGTCTTTTCATAGCGCTACCTTGCACACATGAGGGGGGAGGGGGTTGTTATTCCATGTGTAGCGAGGTGGCGGTAGGAATAAATAAAGGCAGACCTCATGATTTATGTACATGTGTATATTCGTATATGTCTGTGTGTGGATATATATGTGTACATTGGGATATATAAGTATGTATATTTGTGTGTGTGGACGTGTATGTAGATACATGTGTATGTGGGTGGGTTGGCCTATTCTTTCGCCTGTTTCCTTGCGCTCCCTCGCTGACGCGGGAGACAGCGACAAAGCAAAATATAAATAAATATATATATATATATATCTATATATATATATATATATATATATATATATATATATATATATATATATATATATTTTATTTTTTTTTTGCCTTGTCACTGTCTCCCGCATTTGCGAGGTAGCGCAAGGAAACAGACGAAAGAAATGGCCCAACCCACCCCCATACACATGTATATACATACGTCCACACACGCAAATATACATACCTACACAGCTTTCCATGGTTTACCCCAGACGCTTCACATGCCCTGATTCAATCCACTGACAGCACGTCAACCCCGGTATACCACATCGATCCAATTCACTCTATTCCTTGCCCTCCTTTCACCCTCCTCCATGTTCAGGCCCCGATAACACAAAATCTTTTTCACTCCATCTTTCCACCTCCAATTTGGTCTCCCACTTCTCGTTCCCTCCACCTCCGACACATATATCCTCTTGGTCAATCTTTCCTCACTCATTCTCTCCATGTGCCTGCCCAAACCATTTCAAAACACCCTCTTCTGCTCTCTCAACCACGCTCTTTTTATTTCCACATATCTCTCTTACCCTTACGTTACTTACTCGATCAAACCACCTCACACCACACATTGTCCTCATACATCTCATTTCCAGCACATCCATCCTCCTGCGCACAACTCTATCCATAGCCCACGCCTCGCAACCATACAACATTGTTGGAACCACTATTCCTTCAAACATACCCATTTTTGCTTTCCGAGATAATGTTCTCGACCTCCACACATTCTTCAAGGCTCCCAGGATTTTCGCCCCCTCCCCCACTCTATGATCCACTTTCGCTTCCATGGTTCCATCCGCTGCCAGATCCACTCCCAGATATCTAAAACACTTTACTTCCTCCAGTTTTTCTCCATTCAAACTTACCTCACAATTGACTTGACCCTCAACCCTACTGCACCTAATAACCTTGCTCTTATTCACATTTACTCTTAACTTTCTTCTTTCACACACTTTACCAAACTCAGTCACCAGCTTCTGCAGTTCCTCACATGAATCAGCCACCAGCGCTGTATCATCAGCGAACACCAACTGACTCACTTCCCAAGCACTCTCATCCCCAACAGACTTCATACTTGCCCCTCTTTCCAAAACTCTTGCATTTACCTCCCTAACATCCCAATCCATAAACAAATTAAACAACCATGGAGACATCACACACCCCTGCCGCAAACCTACATTAACTGAGAACGGATCACTTTCCTCTCTTCCTACACGTACACATGTCTTACATCCTCGATAAAAACTTTTCACTGCTTCTAACAACTTGCCTCCCATACCATATATTCTTAATACCTTCCACAGAGCATCTCTATCAACTCTATCATATGCCTTCTCCAGATCCATAAATGCTACATACAAATCCATTTGCTTTTCTAAGTATTTCTCACATACATTCTTCAAAGCAAACACCTGATCCACACATCCTCTACCACTTCTGAAACTTAACTGCCCTTCCCTCATTCTGATGCTCTGTACATGCCTTCACCCTCTCAATCAATACCCTCCCATATAACTTACCAGGAATATTCAACAGAATTATACCTCTGTAATTTGAGCACTCACTCTTATCCCCTTTGCCTGTACAATGGCACTTTGCACGCATTCCGCCAATCCTCAGGCACCTCACCATGGGTCATACATTAAATAACCTTACCAAGCAGTCAATAATACAGTCACCCCCTTTTTTAATAAATTCCACTGCAATTCCATCCAAACCTGCTGCCTTGCCGGCTTTCATCTTCCGCAAAGCTTTTACTACCTCTTCTCTGTTTACCAAATCATTTTCCCTAACCCTCTCACTTTGCACACCACCTCGACCAAAACACCCTATATCTGCCACTCTATCATCAAACACATTCCACAAACCTTCAAAATACTCACTCCATCTCCTTCTCACAACACCACTACTTGTTATCACCTCCCCATTTGCGCCCTTCACTGAAGTTCCCATTTGCTCCCTTGTCTTACGCACTTTATTTACCTCCTTCCAGAACATCTTTTTATTCTCCCTAAAATTTAATAATACTCTGTCACCCCAACTCTCATTTGCCCTCTTTTTCACCTCTTGCACCTTTCTCTTGACCTCCTGTCTCTTTCTTTTATACATCTCCCACTAAATTGCATTTTTCCCTGCAAAAATCGTCCAAATGCCACTCTCTTCTCTTTCACTAATAATGTTACTTCTTCATGCCACCACTCACTACCCTTTCTAATCAACCCACCTCCCACTCTTCTCATGCCACAAGCATCTTTTGCGCAATCCATCACTGATTCCCTAAATACATCCCATTCCTCCCCTACTCCACATACTTCCATTGTTCTCACCTTTTTCCATTCTGTACTCAGTCTCTCCTGGTACTTCCTCACACAATCTCCTTCCCAAGCTCACTTACTCTCACCACCCTTTTCACCCCAACATTCACTCTTCTTTTCTGAAAACCCATACAAATCTTCACCTTACCCTCCACAAGATAATGATCAGACATCCCTCCAGTTGCACCTCTCAGCACATTAACATCCAAAAGTCTCTCTTTCGCACGCCAGTCAATTAACACGTAATCCAACAACGCTCTCTGGCCATCTCTCCTACTTACATACGGATACTTATGTATATCTCGCTTTTTAAACCAGGTATTCCCAATAACCAGTCCGATTTCAGCACATAAATCTACAAACTCTTCACCATTTCCATTTACAACACTGAACACCCCATGTATACCAATTATTCCCTCAACTGCCACATTACTCACCTTTGCGTTGAAATCACCCATCACTATAACCCGGTCTCGTGCATCAAAACCACTAACACACTCATTAAGCTGCTCCCATAACACTTGCCTCTCAAGATCTTTCTTCTCATGCCCAGGTGCATATGCACCAATAATCACCCATCTCTCTCTATCAACTTTCAGTTTTACCCATAGCAATCGAGAAGTTTCAGTTTTCTAAATTGTTTCTTACATTTTTCATATGTATATATATGTATATGTGTGTGTGTGTGTATTTGTGCGTATGTATATGTATGTATATATATATATATATATATATATATATATATATATATATATATATATATATATATATATATATATGTATATATATATATATATATATATATATATATATATATATATATATATATATATATATATATATATATATATATACATATATATATATATATATATATATATATATATATATATATATATATATATATATATATATATATATATATACATATATATATATATATATATATATATATATATATATATATATTATCCCTGGGGATAGGGGTGAAAGAATAATTCCCACGCATTTCTCGCGTGAAGGCGACTAGAGGGGACGGGAGCAGGGGGCCAGAAACCCTCCCCTCCTTGTATTTTTAACTTTCTAAAATGGGAAACAGAAGAAGGAGTCATGCGGGGAGTGCTCATCCTCCTCGAAGGCTCAGACTGGTGTGTCTAAATGTGTGTGGATGTAACCAAGATGTGAAAAAAGGTGATATAGGTAGTATGTTTGAGGAAAGGAACCTGGATGTTTTGGCTCTGAGTGAAAAGAA
>NC_092224.1:46362738-46435238 GCF_036320965.1 Panulirus ornatus
AGAGCAGGTGGTTAGGTGATTTGAATCGGTTTAAGTTTGTGATAAAGTATAGGGCTGGGAAGGAGAACGCCAGTGCTGATGGACTGTCACGGAGGCCTAACCAGGCAGAGCCAGGGGATGAGGAGGAGGTTCAGGAAATGTGGGAGGCCATACCAGTGCGGCAGGCTGTTGTGATGACCGTGTGGGGAAGACAAAGTTTGGAGCGGATGAGGGATGAGCAACAGAGTTGTCCTGTGGTGGGCAAGTTGTGGAAGCAAATGGTGGAGCTGAGGGGGGGAATTACAATTAGCGGAATTTCGCAGCCTGTGGAGAATTAGTAAGGTACTCATTATGAGGAATGGTGTGATATACTGAGAGGGTCCAGAGGTGAGCGGCAGGATTGAAAGCCATAGCTTCCTGAGGGTAAGGGGGCCGAAGTTTTACAGTCAGCTCACGAGCGACACCAAGAAGTAGCTAGGACTACTGCATTGCTACGAGATCGGTTTTCTAGCCTGGGTTATATGAGGAAGTCAAGAATCATGTGGCGCTATGTAAAAGTTGTGCAGTGGGGGAAGAAGGTGTGCGGGCAGAAACACAGTTTAGAACCGTGGAGGCTAGCAGACCCTCGGAGCTCTAGCCATGGATATTACGTTGTTGCAGTCAGCACAGGATGGGAGGGAGAGCGTACTCATCGTGACAGACGTATTCATCAAGTTTGCCTTCGCGTTCGGAACAAAAAACCAGTCGGCAACTACAGTTGCCAAGTTCCTAGGGGAGGAAATATGTAATAGGTTTGGTGTTCCAGAGCGGATATCTGTTTAGCTTAACGGCGATTTATAACATCATCCAGTCACTGGATTTTCGCCTCATCATTGGGTGTTCGGGGTTAAACCACATCTGCCAATTAGATACATTTAGTGAGGGAACAGAGGAAGCTGCCACGACCCATTACCAGCGATCAAAAAATTCAAGAAGACTCAGAAGATGGCATGGAAAATAGCTAGAGGCCATGCGGAACAGTATCGAGAAGGAAATTGGAAGAGGCGGCAAGGGAAAGGAAGTTGGAACCGCTAGCGGTAGGGCAACGGGTACTTCTGAGCAATCATTGGGTTTTAGGGAAGAACTGTGGGTTGTAGTGAAGGTTTTGGACAGTTGTAGTGAGGTATATAGGGTGGCACCAACCAGTCACAAGTTTGTGAGTAAGGTGTTCCATCACAGCAATCTATGTCCTTGGATGGGACCAGAGGAAGGGGAGACAACAAAGCTTGAGGGCTTCAAAGAGGAATCAGAGTTGGGCTCAGTTGAAGAAGCAGATGAATCGCTGGAACTGCCAGATATGGAGCAAGTTTTGGCTCGGTTTGGAGTACAGCTCGGGAATCAGGTCAGTAAAAGGAAGAGTCGAGAGAAGTTAGCGTTGGAGTTAACCGAAGAATTAAGGGATGACAGAAACTTTTGAAGGAAAAGAAGGGGAATGAAATACAGCAGAGCTTAGAGCAATGCCTCAGGAAGAAGTCAGAGGGGTTGAATGGGTGGAGTAGGTGGAGGAAATTAGCACCGAAGAGGAACCGCCACAGCTTCGACGCTCTAAAAGGCTTGCTGAGATAGGATCGAGAGGTACACAGAAGTGTGTGGGTTGTGATGACTGTATGCGCAGGGGCGCGCACAAGATTCCTGGGTGTGAATTTTATGAGCGTGAGTGAGTGATTCAAACCAGGGTGGGTTATGGTGTGAAGACGGGCGGTGCGCCCTTAATTTCGTTGCTGGTGGACTGCTTGACTGGTTCCGGAAACCTGGTCCTGTTACTGAATACGTGCAGTCAAAGGCAGTAAAATTCACCAGGGCGAGTTTGGCGCCAGTCATGGTTTCGGTATCCTAAGGCAACTAGACATTTTCCTGCGAGTAACTGTTATTCTAAGCTATAAGTACAGCACTATTGATGGTGTGAGCATAGTGCCAACTAAAACTCAGGAGTGGAGGGTGAGCACTAACTGGTTCATGCATCATGTCGCTTGTGTTTAAACAAGGAGGTTCAGTGGCCTTTGAAGCGTTACGTTTCTGTGAATTGGTTAACGGAGAAGAATCAATGGAAAAGGTCAACTAATTCAAGTAACTGGTGCTATGAACATAAAGTAACTCTGTGGTGATGTGTATACTCTGTTACTAGAGCTTTATTACTTGTGAGATAAGAAGAGAGAAAATTGACTGTTTTGAGATTATTTTTTTGATATCAAAATCTACTGGATTTATTAGTAAGAGTTTCAAGGTTTAGTTTTATGGAGTGTTCGCATGACCTTTAGCAAGGTTTGTAGGAGTGTATGTGGCGGGAATGAGAAGTGAAAGGATTTTAAGACAATAAATTTTTGTTGGTTTTGTTTCTTTGTAGACTGTTAGAGCACTCAGGTCTAGAAATTAAATTTCGTACAAAGCATTCGTCTGTTTACGAAATCCTAGTAGGAATTTACTCTGATGTATTTTTGATGAATGAGGACAGGCAAGGCCTGGCGGTTACTCTGCTATACACTGGGGGTGAGCTTTGGTCTCATTCTATTTATATATATATATATATATATATATATATATATATATATATATATATATATATATATATATATATATTCTTTTTTTTTTTTTTACTTTGTCGCTGTCTCCCGCGTTTGCGAGGTAGCGCAAGGAAACAGACGAAAGAAATGGCCCAACCCACCCCCATACACATGTATATACATACGTCCACACACGCAAATATACATACCTACACAGCTTTCCATGGTTTACCCCAGTTGCTTCACATGCCTTGATTCAATCCACTGACAGCACGTCAACCCCGGTATACCACATCGCTCCAATTCACTCTATTCCTTGCCCTCCTTTCACCCTCCTGCATGTTCAAGCCCCGATCACACAAAATCTTTTTCACTCCATCTTTCCACCTCCAATTTGGTCTCCCTCTTCTCCTCGTTCCCTCCACCTCCGACACATATATTCTCTTGGTCAATCTTTCCTCACTCATTCTCTCCATGTGCCCGAACCATTTCAAAACACCCTCTTCTGCTCTCTCAACCACGCTCTTTTTATTTCCACACATCTCTCTTACCCTTACGTTACTTACTCGATCAAACCACCTCACACCACATATTGTCCTCAAACATCTCATTTCCAGCACATCCATCCTCCTGCGCACAACTCTATCCATAGCCCACGCCTCGCAACCATACAACATTGTTGGAACCACTATTCCTTCAAACATACCCATTTTTGCTTTCCGAGATAATGTTCTCGACTTCCACACATTCTTCAAGGCTCCCAGAATTTTCGCCCCCTCCCCCACCCTATGATCCACTTCCGCTTCCATGGTTCCATCCGCTGCCAGATCCACTCCCAGATATCTAAAACACTTCACTTCCTCCAGTTTTTCTCCATTCAAACTCACCTCCCAATTGACTTGACCCTCAACCCTACTGTACCTAATAACCTTGCTCTTATTCACATTTACTCTTAGCTTTCTTCTTTCACACACTTTACCAAACTCAGTCACCAGCTTCTGCAGTTTCTAACATGAATCAGCCACCAGCGCTGTATCATCAGCGAACAACAACTGACTCACTTCCCAAGCTCTCTCATCCACAACAGACTTCATACTTGCCCCTCTTTCCAAAACTCTTGCATTCACCTCCCTAACAACCCCATCCATAAACAAATTAAACAACCATGGAGACATCACACACCCCTGCCGCAAACCTACATTCACTGAGAACCAATCACTTTCCTCTCTTCCTACACGTACACATGCTTTACATCCTCGATAAAAACTTTTCACTGCTTCTAACAACTTGCCTCCCACACCATATATTCTTAATACCTTACACAGAGCATCTCTATCAACTCTATCATATGCCTTCTCCAGATCCATAAATGCTACATACAAATCCATTTGCTTTTCTAAGTATTTCTCACATACATTCTTCAAAGCAAACACCTGATCCACACATCCTCTACCACTTCTGAAACCACACTGCTCTTCCCCAATCTGATGCTCTGTACATGCCTTCACCCTCACAATCAATATCCTCCCATATAATTTACCAGGAATACTCAACAAACTTATACCTCTGTAATTTGAGCACTCACTCTTATCCCCTTTGCCTTTGTACAATGGCACTATGCACGCATTCCGCCAATCCTCAGGCACCTCACCATGAGTCATACATACATTAAATAACCTTACCAACCAGTCAACAATACAGTCACCCCCTTTTTTAATAAATTCCACTGCAATACCATCCAAACCTGCTGCCTTGCCAGCTTTCATCTTCCGCAAAGCTTTTACTACCTCTTCTCTGTTTACCAAATCATTTTCCCTAACCCTCTCACTTTGCACACCAACTCGACCAAAACACCCTATATCTGCCACTCTATCATCAAACACATTCAACAAACTTTCAAAATACTCACTCCATCTCCTTCTCACATCACCACTACTTGTTATCACCTCCCCATTTGCGCCCTTCACTGAAGTTCCCATTTGCTCCCTCGTCTTACGCACTTTATTTACCTCCTTCCAGAACATCTTTTTATTCTCCCTAAAATTTAATGATACTCTCTCACCCCAACTCTCATTTGTCCTTTTTTTCACCTCTTCCACCTTTCTCTTGACCTCCTGTCTCTTTCTTTTATACATCTCCCACTCAGTTTCATTTTTTCCCTGCAAAAATCGTCCAAATGCCTCTCTCTTCTCTTTCGCTAATACTCTTACTTCTTCATCCCACCACTCACTACCCTTTCTAATTAACCCACCTCCCACTCTTCTCATGCCACAAGCATCTTTTGCGCAATCCATCACTGATTCCCTAAATACATCCCATTCCTCCCCCACTCCCCTTACTTCCATTGTTTTCACCTTTTTCCATTCTGTACTCAGTCTCTCCTGGTACTTCCTCACACAAGTCTCCTTCCCAAGCTCACTTACTCTCACCACCCTCTTCACCCCAACATTCACTCTTCTTTTCTGAAAACCCATACAAATCTTCACCTTAGCCTCCACAAGATAATGATCAGACATCCCTCCAGTTGCACCTCTCAGCACATTGACATCCAAAAGTCTCTCTTTCGCGCGCCTGTCAATTAACACGTAATCCAATAACGCTCTCTGGCCATCTCTCCTACTTACATAAGTATACTTATGTATATCTCGCTTTTTTAAACCAGGTATTCCCAATCATCAGTCCTTTTTCAGCACATAAATCTACAAGCTCTTCACCATTTCCATTTACAACACTGAACACCCCATGTATACCAATTATTCCGTCAACTGCCATATTACTCACCTTTGCATTCAAATCACCCATCATTATAACCCGGTCTCGTGCATCAAAACCACTAACACACTCATTCAGCTGCTCCCAAAACACTTGCCTCTCTTGATCTTTCTTCTCATGCCCAGGTGCATATGCACCAATAATTACCCATCTCTCTCCATCAACTTTCAGTTTTACCCATATTAATCGAGAATTTACTTTCTTACATTCTATCACATACTCCCACAACTCCTGTTTCAGGAGTATTGCTACTCCTTCCCTTGCTCTTGTCTTCTCACTAACCCCTGACTTTACTCCCAAGACATTCCCAAACCACTCTTCCCCTTTACCCTTGAGCTTCGTTTCACTCAGAGCCAAAACATCCAGGTTCCTTGTATTTTTTAACTTTCTAAAATGGGAAACAGAAGAATATATATATATATATATATATATATATATATATATATATATATATATATATATATATATATATATATATATATATATATATATATATATATATATATATATATATATATATATGTATATATATATATATATATATATATATATATATATATATATATATATATATATATATATATATATATATACATATATATATATATATATATATATATATATATATATATATATATACAGAAGAAGGAGTCACGCGGGGAGTGCTCATCCTCCTCGAAGGCTCAGAGTGGGGTGCCTAAATGTGTGTGGATGTAATCAAGATGTCAAAAAAGGAGAGATAGGTAGTATGTTTGAGGAAAGGAACCTGGATGTTTTGGCTCTGAGTGAAACGAAGCTCAAGGGTAAAGGGGAAGAGTGGTTTGGGAATGTCTGGGGAGTAAAGTCAGGGGTTAGTGAGAGGACAAGAGCAAGGGAAGGAGTAGCAATACTCCTGAAACAGGAGTTGTGGGAGTATGTGATAGAGTGTAAGAAAGTAAATTCTCGATTAATATGGGTAAAACTGAAAGTTGATGGAGAGAGGTGGGTGATTATTGGTGCATATGCACCTGGGCATGAGAAGAAAGATCAAGAGAGGCAAGTGTTTTGGGAGCAGCTGAATGAGTGTGTTAGTGGTTTTGATGCACGAGACCGGGTTATAGTGATGGGTGATTTGAATGCAAAGGTGAGTAATGTGGCAGTTGAGGGAATAATTGGTATACATGGGGTGTTCAGTGTTGTAAATGGAAATGGTGAAGAGCTTGTAGATTTATGTGCTGAAAAAGGACTGATGATTGGGAATACCTGGTTTAAAAAGCGAGATATACATAAGTATACTTATGTAAGTAGGAGAGATGGCCAGAGAGCGTTATTGGATTACGTGTTAATTGACAGGCGTGCGAAAGAGAGACTTTTGGATGTTAATGTGCTGAGAGGTGCAACTGGAGGGATGTCTGATCATTATCTTGTGGAGGCTAAGGTGAAGATTTGTATGGGTTTTCAGAAAAGAAGAGTGAATGTTGGGGTGAAGAGGGTGGTGAGAGTAAGTGAGCTTGGGAAGGAGACCTGTGTGAGGAAGTACCAGGAGAGACTGAGTACAGAATGGAAAAAGGTGAGAACAATGGAAGTAAGGGGAGTGGGGGAGGAATGGGATGTATTTAGGGAATCAGTGATGGATTGCGCCAAAGATGCTTGTTGCATGAGAAGAGTGGGAGGTGGGTTGATTAGAAAGGGTAGTGAGTGGTGGGATGAAGAAGTAAGAGTATTAGTGAAAGAGAAGAGAGAGGCATTTGGACGATTTTTGCAGGGAAAAAATGCAATTGAGTGGGAGATGTATAAAAGAAAGAGACAGGAGGTCAAGAGAAAGGTGCAAGAGGTGAAAAAAAGGGCAAATGAGAGTTGGGGTGAGAGAGTATCATTAAATTTTAGGGAGAATAAAAAGATGTTCTGGAAGGAGGCAAATAAAGTGCGTAAGACAAGGGAGCAAATGGGAACTTCAGTGAAGGGCGCAAATGGGGAGGTGATAACAAGTAGTGGTGATGTGAGAAGGAGATGGAGTGAGTATTTTGAAGGTTTGTTGAATGTGTTTGATGATAGAGTGGCATATATAGGGTGTTTTGGTCGAGGTGGTGTGCAAAGTGAGAGGGTTAGGGAAAATGATTTGGTAAACAGAGAAGAGGT
This sequence comes from Panulirus ornatus, assembly GCF_036320965.1. Taxonomy (NCBI): domain Eukaryota; kingdom Metazoa; phylum Arthropoda; class Malacostraca; order Decapoda; family Palinuridae; genus Panulirus; species Panulirus ornatus. Next base: position 46,370,148 of record NC_092224.1, read on the forward strand.
AGTGAAAGCTTTGCGGAAGATGAAAGCCGGCAAGGCAGCAGGTTTGGATGGTATTGCAGTGGAATTTATTAAAAAAGGGGGTGACTGTATTGTTCACTGGTTGGTAAGGTTATTTAATGTATGTATGACTCATCGTGAGGTGCCTGAGGATTGGCGGAATGCGTGCATAGTGCCATTGTACAAAGGCAAAGGGGATAAGAGTGAGTGCTCAAATTACAGAGGTATAAGTTTGTTGAGTATTCCTGGTAAATTATATGGGAGGGTATTGATTGAGAGGGTGAAGGCATGTACAGAGCATCAGATTGGGGAAGAGCAGTGTGGTTTCAGAAGTGGTAGAGGATGTGTGGATCAGGTGTTTGCTTTGAAGAATGTATGTGAGAAATACTTAGAAAAGCAAATGGATTTGTATGTAGCATTTATGGATCTGGAGAAGGCATATGATAGAGTTGATAGAGATGCTCTGTGGAAGATATTAAGAATATATGGTGTGGGAGGAAAGTTGTTAGAAGCAGTGAAAAGTTTTTATCGAGGATGTAAGGCATGTGTACGTGTAGGAAGAGAGAAAAGTGATTGGCTCTCAGTGAATGTAGGTTTGCGGCAGGGGTGTGTGATGTCTCCATGGTTGTTTAATTTGTTTATGGATGGGGTTGTTAGGGAGGTAAATGCAAGAGTTTTGGAAAGAGGGGCAAGTATGAAGTCTGTTGGAGATGAGAGAGCTTGGGAAGTGAGTCAGTTGTTGTTCGCTGATGATACAGCGCTGGTGGCTGATTCATGTGAGAAACTGCAGAAGCTGGTGACTGAGTTTGGTAAAGTGTGTGGAAGAAGAAAGTTAAGAGTAAATGTGAATAAGAGCAAGGTTATTAGGTACAGTAGGGTTGAGGGTCAAGTCAATTGGGAGGTGAGTTTGAATGGAGAAAAACTGGAGGAAGTGAAGTGTTTTAGATATCTGGGAGTGGATCTGGCAGCGGATGGAACCATGGAAGCGGAAGTGGATCATAGGGTGTGGGAGGGGGCGAAAATTCTGGGGGCCTTGAAGAATGTGTGGAAGTCGAGAACATTATCTCGGAAAGTAAAAATGGGTATGTTTGAAGGAATAGTGGTTCCAACAATGTTGTATGGTTCCGAGGCGTGGGCTATGGATAGAGTTGTGCGCAGGAGGATGGATGTGCTGGAAATGAGATGTTTGAGGACAATGTGTGGTGTGAGGTGGTTTGATCGAGTGAGTAACGTAAGGGTAAGAGAGATGTGTGGAAATAAAAAGAGCGTGGTTGAGAGAGCAGAAGAGGGTGTTTTGAAGTGGTTTGGGCACATGGAGAGGATGAGTGAGGAAAGATTGACCAAGAGGATATATGTGTCGGAGGTGGAGGGAACGAGGAGAAGAGGGAGACCAAATTGGAGGTGGAAAGATGGATTGAAAAAGATTTTGTGTGATCGGGGCCTGAACATGCAGGAGGGTGAAAGGAGGGCAAGGAATAGAGTGAATTGGAACGATGTGGTATACCGGGGTTGACGTGCTGTCAGTGGATTGAATCAAGGCATGTGAAGCGTCTGGGGTAAGCCATGGAAAGCTGTGTAGGTATGTATATTTGCGTGTGTGGACCCCCCCATACACATATATGGACCATTTGGGCCATTGGGCCATTTCTTTCGTCTGTTTCCTTGCGCTACCTCGCAAACGCGGGAGACAGCGACAAAGTATAATAAATAATAATAATATATATATATATATATATATATATATATATATATATATATATATATATATATATATATATATATATATATATATATATATATATATATATATATATATATATATATATATATATATATATATATATATATATATATATATATATATATATATATATATATATATATATATATATATATATATATATATATATATATATATATATATATATATATATATATATATATATATATATATATATATATATATATATATATATATATATATATATATATATATATATATATATATATATATATACGTATATATATATATATATATATATATATATATATATATATATATATATATATATATATATATATATATATATATATATATATATATATATATATATATATATATATATATATACTTCCCACGTATTCCCTGCGTGTCGTAGAAGGCGACTAAAAGGGGAGGGAGCGGGGGGCTGGAAACCCTCCCCTCTCAATTTTTTTTAATTTTCCAAAAGAGGGAACAGAGAAGGGGGCCAGGTGAGGATATTCCCTCAATGGCCCAGTCCTCTGTTCTTAACGCTACCTCACTAACGCGGGAAATGGCGAATAGTTTAAAAAAGAAAAAAAAAAATATATATATATATGTATATATATATATATATATATATATATATATATATATATATATATATATATATATATATATATATATATATATATATATATATATATATATATTTTTTTTTTATACTTTGTCGATGTCTCCCGCGTTTGCGAGGTAGCGCAAGGAAACAGACGAAAGAAATGGCCCCCCCCCCCCCCATACACATGTATATACATACGTCCACACACGCAAATATACATACCTACACAGCTTTCCATGGTTTACCCCAGACGCTTCACATGCCTTGATTCAACCCACTGACAGCACGTCAACCCCGGTATACCACATCGCTCCAATTCACTCTATTCCTTGCCCTCCTTTCACCCTCCTGCATGTTCAGGCCCCGATCACACAAAATCTTTTTCACTCCATCTTCCCACCTCCAATTTGGTCTCCCTCTTCTCCTTGCTCCCTCCACCTCCGACACATATATCCTCTTGGTCAATCTTTCCTCACTCATCCTCTCCATGTGCCCAAACCACTTCAAAACACCCTCTTCTGCTCTCTCAACCACGCTCTTTTTATTTCCACACATCTCTCTTACCCTTACGTTACTCACTCGATCAAACCACCTCACACCACACATTGTCCTCAAACATCTCATTTCCAGCACATCCATCCTCCTGCGCACAACTCTATCCATGGCCCACGCCTCGCAACCATACAACATTGTTGGAACCACTATTCCTTCAAACATACCCATTTTTGCTTTCCGAGATAATGTTCTCGACTTCCACACATTCTTCAAGGCCCCCAGAATTTTCGCCCCCTCCCCCACCCTATGATCCACTTCCGCTTCCATGGTCCCATCCGCTGCCAGATCCACTCCCAGATATCTAAAACACTTCACTTCCTCCAGTTTTTCTCCATTCAAACTCACCTCCCAATTGACTTGACCCTCAACCCTACTGTACCTAATAACCTTGCTCTTATTCACATTTACTCTTAACTTTCTTATTCCACACACTTTACCAAACTCAGTCACCAGCTTCTGCAGTTTCTCACATGAATCAGCCACCAGCGCTGTATCATCAGCGAACAACAACTGACTCACTTCCCAAGCTCTCTCATCCACAACAGACTTCATACTTGCCCCTCTTTCCAAAACTCTTGCATTTACCTCCCTAACAACCCCATCCATAAACAAATTAAACAACCATGGAGACATCACACACCCCTGCCGCAAACCTACATTCACTGAGAACCAATCACTTTCCTCTCTTCCTACACGTACACATGCCTTACATCCTCGATAAAAACTTTTCACTGCTTCTAACAACTTTCCTCCCACACCATATATTCTTAATACCTTCCACAGAGCATCTCTATCAACTCTATCATATGCCTTCTCCAGATCCATAAATGCTACATACAAATCCATTTGCTTTTCTAAGTATTTCTCACATACATTCTTCAAAGCAAACACCTGATCCACACATCCTCTACCACTTCTGAAACCACACTGCTCTTCCCCAATCTGATGCTCTGTACATGCCTTCACCCTCTCAATCAATACCCTCCCATATAATTTACCAGGAATACTCAACAAACTTATACCTCTGTAATTTGAGCACTCACTCTTATCCCCTTTGCCTTTGTACAATGGCACTATGCACGCATTCCGCCAATCCTCAGGCACCTCACCATGAGTCATACATACATTAAATAACCTTACCAACCAGTCAACAATACAGTCACCCCCTTTTTTAATAAATTCCACTGCAATACCATCCAAACCTGCTGCCTTGCCGGCTTTCATCTTCCGCAAAGCTTTCACTACCTCTTTGTTTACCAAATCATTTTCCCTAACCCTCTCACTTTGCACACCACCTCGACCAAAACACTCTATATCTGCCACTCTATCATCAAACACATTCAACAAACCTTCAAAATACTCACTCCATCTCCTTCTCACATCACCACTACTTGTTATCACCTCCCCATTTGCGCCCTTCACTGCAGTTCCCATTTGCTTCCTTGTCTTACGCACTTTATTTACCTCCTTCCAGAACATCTTTTTATTCTCCCTACTGAGTACAGAATGGAAAAAGGTGAGAACAATGGAAGCAAGGGGAGTGGGGGAGGAATGGGATGTATTTAGGGAATCAGTGATGGATTGCGCAAAAGATGCTTGTGGCATGAGAAGAGTGGGAGGTGGGTTGATTAGAAAGGGTAGTGAGTGGTGGGATGAAGAAGTAAGAGTATTAGTGAAAGAGAAGAGAGAGGCATTTGGACGATTTTTGCAGGGAAAAAATGCAATTGAGTGGGAGATGTATAAAAGAAAGAGACAGGAGGTCAAGAGAAAGGTGCAAGAGGTGAAAAAAAGGGCAAATGAGAGTTGGGGTGAGAGAGTATCATTAAATTTTAGGGAGAATGAAAAGATGTTCTGGAAGGAGGTAAATATATATATGTATATATATATATATATATATCGGAAAGGATCATGATTTGCGCGCGATCAAGATATTCCTATGAGTTCACGGGGAAAATGAAACACGAAAAGTTCCCAAGTGCACTTTCGTGTAATAATCACATCATCAGAGGAGACACAAGAGAGAAATATAACAGTCAGTTGATATACATCGAAGCGACGAAGCTAGGACGCCATTTGGTAAACATGTGATTGTCCAAAACATACAACGAGCGTTTATAAACTTATCATTTTACAAATCTTATCAACAATAAAGTTATCTAATTTGTATAGACCATCACTAATATTAAGATTATAATTCTTTGTGTTTTTGATAATAGAAGATTCAAAGATATTTCCCTTGGTGATAGAGTTATAGTTAATAACTGAGATGGCGTTACTCCAGTCAATACAATGATCATAGTTTTTAACATGATAAAACCAGGCATTTGATTCTTGTCGCGTTCTTATACTGCAACATATACTAGCAACAATAATACTATAAAGAATATCTTAATCAGGAATTCACCAGAAAATTTTCTTGGTTGCATCTATATAGTGCCTTGTGGAAACTGTGATAAATTGTATGTTGTTCAGACTGGTAAGGATCTTTCTGTTAGACTTAAGCAACATAAATATAGTATAAGAACGGGACAAGAACCAAATACCTTGTTTTATCATGTTAAAAACTATGATCATTGTATTGACTGGAGTAACGCCATCTCAGTTATTAACTGTAACTCTATTACAAAGAGAAATATCATTGAATCTTCTACTATTAAACACACAAAGAATTATAATCTTAATATTAGTGATGGTCTATACAAATTAGATAACTTTATTGTTGATAAGATTTGTAAAATGATAAGTTTATGAACGCTCGTTGTATGTTTTGGACAATCACATGTTTACCAAATGGCGTCCTAGCTTCGTCTCTTCGATGTATATCAACTGACTGTTATATTTCTCTCTTGTGTCTCCCCTGATGATGTGATTATTACACGAAAGTGCACTTGGAAACTTTTCGTGTTTCATTTTCCCCGGGGATAGGGGAGAAAGAAAACTTCCCACGCATTCCTCACGTGTCGTAGAAAGCGACTAAAGAGGACGGGAGCGGGGGGCCAGAACCCCCCCCCCCTCCTTGTATTTTAACTTTCTAAAAGGGGAAACAGAAGAAGGAGTCACGCGAGGAGTGCTCATCCTCCTCGAAGGCTCAGATTGGGGTGTCTAAATGTGTGTGGATGTAACCAAGATGAGAAAAAAGGAGAGATAGGTAATATGTTTGAGGAAAGGAACCTGGATGTTTTGGCCCTGAGTGAAACGAAGCTAAAGGGTAAAGGGAAGAGTGGTTTGGGAATGTCTGGGGAGTAAAGTCAGGGGTTAGTGAGAGGACAAGAGCAAGGGAAGGAGTAGCACTACTCCTGAATCAGGAGTTGCGGGAGTATGTGATAGAGTGTAAGAAAGTAAATTCTAGATTGATATGGGTAAAACTGAAAGTTGATGGAGAGAGATGGGTGATTGTTGGTGCATATGCACTTGGGCAGGAGAAGAAAGATCATGAGAGGCAAGTGTTTTGGGAGCAGCTAAATGAGTGTGTTAGTGGTTGTGATGCACAAGACCGGGTTATAGTGATGGGTGATTTGAATGCAAAGGTGATTAATGTGCCAGTTGAGGGAATAATTGGTATACATGGACTGTTCAGTGTTGTAAATGGAAATGGTGAAGAGCTTGTAGATTTATGTGCTGAAAAAGGACTGGTGATTGGGAATACCTAGTATAAAAAGCGAGATATACATAAGTATACGTAATTAAGTAGGAGGGATGGCCAGAGAGCGTTATTGGATTACGTGTTAATTGATAGACGCACGAAAGAGAGACTTTTGGATGTTAATGTGCTGAGAGGTGCAACTGGAGGGATGTCTGATCATTATCTTGTGGAGGCGAAGGTGAAGATTTGTGGGGGTTTTCATAAAAGAAGAGAGAATATTGGGGTGAAGAGAGTGGTGAGAGTAAGTGAGCTTGGGAAGGAGACTTGTGTGAGGAAGTACCAGGAGATACTGAGTACAGAATGGAAAAAGGTGAGAACAAAGGAGGTAAGGGGAATGTGGGAGGAATGGGATGTATTTAGGGAAGCAGTGATGGATTGCGCAAAAGATGCTTGTGGCATGAGAAGCGTGGGAGGTGAGTTGGTTAGAAAAGGTAGTGAGTGGTGGGATGAAGAAGTAAGATTATTAGTGAAAGAGAAGAGAGAGGCATTTGAACGATTTTTGCAGGGAAAAAATGCAAATGAGTGGGAGAGGTATAAAAGAAAGAGGCAGGAGGTCAAGAGAAAGGTGCAAGAGGTGAAAAAGAGGGCAAATGAGAGTTGGGGTGACAGAGTATCATTAAATTTCAGGTAGAATAAAAAGATGTTTTGGAAGGAGGTAAATAAAGTGCGTAAGACAAGGGAGCAAATCGGAACTTCAGTGAAGGGGGCTAATGGGGAGGTGATAACAAGTAGTGGTGATGTGAGAAGGAGATGGAGTGAATATTTTCAAGGTTTGTTGAATGTGTTTGATGATAGAGTGGCAGATATAGGGTGTTTTGGTCGAGGTGGTGTGCAAAGTGAGAGGGTTAGGGAAAATGATTTGGTAAATAGAGAAGAGGTAGTAAAAGCTTTACGGAAGATGAAAGCCGGCAAAGCAGCAGGTTTGGATAGTATTGCAGTGGAATTTATTAAAAAAGGGGGTGACGGTATTGTTGACTGGTTGGTAAGGTTATTTAATGTATGTATGACTCATGGTGAGGTGCCTGAGGATTGGCGGAATGCTTGCTTAGTGCCATTGTACAAGGGCAAAGGGGATAAGAGTGAGTGCTCAAATTACAGAGGTATAAGTTCGTTGAGTATTCCTGGTAAATCATATGGGAGGGTATTGACTGAGAGGGTGACAGCGTGTACAGAGCACCAGATTGGGGAAGACCACTGTGGTTTCAGAAGTGGTAGAGGATGTGTGGATCAGGTGTTTGCTTTGAAGAATGTATGTGAGAAATAGAAAAACAAATGGATTTGTATGTAGCATTTATGGATCTGGAGAAGGCATATGATAGAGTTGATAGAGATTCTCTGTGGAAGGTATTAAGAATATATGGTGTGGGAGGCAAGTTGTTAGAAGCAGCGAAAAGTTTTTATCGAGGATGTAAGGCATGTGTACGTGTAGGAAGAGAGGAAAGTGATTGGTTCTCAGTGAATGTAGGTTTGCGGTAGGGGTGTGTGATGTCTCCATGGTTGTTTAATTTGTTTATGGATGTGGTTGTTAGGGAGGTGAATGCAAGAGTTTTGGAAAGAGGGGCAAGTATGCAGTCTGTTGTGGATGAGAGAGCTTGGGAAGTGAGTCAGTTGTTGTTCGCTGATGATACAGCTCTGGTGGCTGATTCATGTAAGAAACTGCAGAAGCTGGTGACTGAGTTTGGTAAAGTGTGTGAAAGAAGAAAGTTAAGAGTAAATGTGAATAAGAGCAAGGTTATTAGGTACAGTAGGGTTGAGGGTCAAGTCAATTGGGAGGTAAGTTTGAATGAAGAAAAACTGGAGGAAGTAAAGTGTTTTAGATATCTGGGAGTGGATCTGGCAGCGTTTGGAACCATGGAAGCGGAAGTGAATCATAGGGTGGGGGAGGGGGGGTAAATTCTGGGAGCCATGAAGAATGTTTGGAAGTCGAGAACATTATCTCGGAAAGCAAAAATGGGTATGTTTGAAGGAATAGTGGTTCCAACAATGTTGTATGGTTGCGAGGCGTGAGCTATGGATAGAGTTTTGCGCAGGAGGGTGGATGTGCTGGAAATGAGATGTTTGAGGACAATATGTGGTGTAAAGTGGTTTGATCGAGTAAGTAATGTAATGGTGAGAGAAATGTGTGAAAATAAAAAGAGTGTGGTTGAGAGAGCAGAAGAGGGTGTTTTGAAATGGTTTGGTCACATGGAGAGAATGAGTGGGGAAGGATTGACCAAGAGGATATATGTGTCAGAGGTGGAGAGAACGAGGAGAAGTAGGAGACCAAATTGGAGGTGGAAAGATGTAGTGAAAAAGATTTTGAGTGATCGGGGCCTGAACATGCAGGAGGGTGAAAGGCGTGCAAGGAATAGAGTGAATTCTAACGATGTGGTATACCGGGGTCGACGGGCTGTCAATGGATTGAACCAGGCCATGTGAAGCGTCTGGGGTAAACCATGGAAAGTGTGTTGGGCCTGGATGTGGAAAGGGAGCTGTGGTTTCGGTGCATTATTACATGACAGCTAGAGACTGAGTGTGAACGAATGGGGCCTTTGGTTTCTTTCCTAGCGCTACCTCGCACACATGAGGAGGGAGGGGGATGTTATTCCATGTGTGGCGAGGTGGCGATGGGAACAAATAAAGGCAGACAGTATGAATTATGTACATGTGTATATATGTATATCTCTGCGTGTGTATATATATGTGTACATTGAGATGTATAGTTATGTATAACTGCGTGTGTTGACGTGTAAGTATATACATGTGTATGTGGGCGGGTTGGGCCATTCGTTCGTCTGTTTCCTTGCCCTACCTCGCTAACGCGGGAGACAGCGTTAAAGCAAAATGATAATATAATAAATATATATATATATATATATATATATATATATATATATATATATATATATATATATATATATATTATCCCTGGGGATAGGGGAGAAAGAATACTTCCCACGTATTCCCTGCGTGTCGTAGAAGGCGACTAAAAGGGGAGGGAGCGGGGGCTGGAAATCCTCCCCTCTCATTTTTTTTTGATTTTCCAAAAGAAGGAACAGAGAACGAGGCCAGGTGAGGATATTCCCTCAGAGGCCCAGTCCTCTGTTCTTAACGCTACCTTGCTAACGCGGGAAATGGCGAATAGTATGAAAGAAAGAAAGAAAAGAAATATATATATATATATATATATATATATATATATATATATATATATATAGATATTTTTTTTTTTTTTTTTTTTTTATACTTTGTCGCTGTCTCCCGCGTTTGCGAGGTAGCGCAAGGAAACAGACGAAAGAAATGGCCCAACCCCCCCCCCCCATACACATGTACATACGTCCACACACGCAAATATACATACCTACACAGCTTTCCATGGTTTACCCCAGACGCTTCACATGCCTTGATTCAATCCACTGACAGCACGTCAACCCCTGTATACCACATCGCTCCAATTCACTCTATTCCTTGCCCTCCTTTCACCCTCCTGCATGTTCAGGCCCCGATCACACAAAATCTTTTTCACTCCATCTTTCCACCTCCAATTTGGTCTCCCACTTCTCCTCGTTCCCTCCACCTCCGACACATATATCCTCTTGGTCAATCTTTCCTCACTCATTCTCTCCATGTGCCCAAACCATTTCAAAACACCCTCTTCTGCTCTCTCAACCACGCTCTTTTTATTTCCACACATCTCTCTTACCCTTACGTTACTTACTCGATCAAACCACCTCACACCACACATTGTCCTCAAGCATCTCATTTCCAGCACATCCATCCTCCTGCGCACAACTCTATCCATAGCCCACGCCTCGCAACCATACAACATTGTTGGAACCACTATTCCTTCAAACATACCCATTTTTGCTTTCCGAGATAATGTTCTCGACTTCCACACATTCTTCAAGGCTCCCAGAATTTTCGCCCCTCCCCCAAAATACAATCCACTTCCGCTTCCATTGTTCCATCCGCTGCCAGATCCACTCCCAGATATCTAAAACACTTTACTTCCTCCAGTTTTTCTCCATGCAAACTTACCTCCCAATTGACTTGACCCTCAACCCTACTGTACCTAATAACCTTGCTCTTATTCATATTTACTCTTAACTCTCTTCTTTCACACACTTTACCAAACTCAGTCACCAGCTTCTGCAGTTTCTCAAATGAATCAGCCACCAGCGCTGTATCATCAGCGAACAACAACTGACTCACTTCGCAAGCTCTCTCATCCACAACAGACTTCATACTTGCCCCTCTTTCCAAAACTCTTGCATTCACCTCCCTAGCAACCCCATCCATAAACAAATTAAACAACCATGGAGACATCACACACCCCTGCCGCAAGCCTACATTCACTGAGAACCAATCACTTTCCTCTCTTCCTACACGTACACATGTTTTACATCCTCGATAAAAACTTTTCGCTGCTTCTAATAACTTGCCCCCCACACCATATATTCTTAATACCTTCCACAGAGCATCTCTATCAACTCTATCATATGCCTTCTCCAGATTCATAAATGCTACATACAAATCCATTTGCTTTTCTAAGTATTTCTCACATATATTCTTCAAACCAAACACCTGATCCAAACATCCTCTACCACTTCTGAAACCACACTGCTCTTCCCCAATCTGATGCTCTGTACAAGCCTTCACCCTCTCAATCAATACCCTCCCATATAATTTACCAGGAATGCTCAACAAACTTATACCTCTGTAATTTGAGCACTCACTTTTATCCCCTTTGCCTTTGTACAATGGCACTATGCACGCATTCCGCCAATCCTCAGGCACCTCACCATGAGTCATACATACATTAAATAACCTTACCAACCAGTCAATGATACAGTCACCCCCTTTTTTAATAAATTCCACTGCAATACCATCCAAACCTGCTGCCTTGCCGGCTTTCATCTTCCGCAAAGCTTTTACTACCTCTTCTCTGTTTACCAAATCATTTTCCCTAACCCTCTCACTCTGCACACCACCTCGACCAAAACACCCTATATCTGCCACTCTATCATCAAACACATTCAACAAACCTTCAAAATACTCACTCCATCTCCTTCTCACATCACCACTACTTGTTATCACCTCCCCATTTGCGCCCTTCACTGAAGTTCCCATTTGCTCCCTTGTCTTACGCACTTTATTTACCTCCTTCCAGAACATCTTTTTATTCTCCCTAAAATTTAATGATACTCTGTCACCCCAACTCTCATTTGCCCTCTTTTCCACCTCTTGCACCTTTCTCTTGACCTCCTGTCTCTTTCTTTTATACATCTCCCACTCAATTGCATTTTTTCCCTGCAAAAATCGTCCAAATGCCTCTCTCTTCTCTTTCACTAATAATCTTACTTCTTCATCCCACCACTCACTACCCTTTCTAATCAACCCACCTCCCTCTCTTCTCATGCCACAAGCATCTTTTGCGCAATCCATCACTGATTCCCTAAATACATCCCATTCCTCCCCCACTCCCCTTACTTCCATTGTTCTCACCTTTTTCCATTCTGTACTCATATATATATATATATATATATATATATATATATATATATATATATATATATATATATATATATATATATACATATATATATATATATATATATATATATATATATATATATATATATATATATATATATATATATATATATATATATATATATATATATATATATATATATATATATATATATATATATGTATATATATATATATATATATATATATATATATATATATATATATATATATATATATATATATATATATATATATATATATATATATATTCATATATATATATATATATATAAATATATATATATATATATATATATATATATATATATATATATATATATATATATATATATATATATATATATATATATATATATATATATATATATATACATATACTTATAAATATATCCCTTTGGATAATGGAGAAAGAATACTTCCCACATATTCCCTGCGTGCCGTAGAAGGCGACTAAAAGGGGAGGGAGCGGGGGGCTGGAAATCCTCACCATTCGCTTTCTTTTTTTTTTTATTTTCCAAAAGAGGGAATAGAGAAGGGGGCCAGGTGAGGATATTCCCTCGGAGGCCCAGTCCTCTGTTCGCGGCGCTGCCTCGCTAATGCGGGAGGTGGCGAATAGTATGAAAGAAAGAAAAAAAAAATATTACAGAGGTATAAGTTTGTTGAGTATTCCTGGTAAATTATATGGGAGGGTATTGATTGAGAGGGTGAAGGCATGTACAGAGCATCAGATTGGGGAAGAGCAGTGTGGTTTCAGAAGTGGTAGAGGATGTGTGGATCAGGTGTTTGCTTTGAAGAATGTATGTGAGAAATACTTAGAAAAGCAAATGGATTTGTATGTAGCATTTATGGATCTGGAGAAGGCATATGATAGAGTTGATAGAGATGCTCTGTGGAAGGTATTAAGAATATATGGTGTGGGAGGAAAGTTGTTAGAAGCAGTGAAAAGTTTTTATCGAGGATGTAAGGCATGTGTACGTGTAGGAAGAGAGGAAAGTGATTGGTTCTCAGTGAATGTAGGTTTGCGGCAGGGGTGTGTGATGTCTCCATGGTTGTTTAATTTGTTTATGGATGGGGTTGTTAGGGAGGTAAATGCAAGAGTTTTGGAAAGAGGGGCAAATATGCAGTCTGTTGGGGATGAGAGAGCTTGGGAAGTGAGTCAGTTGTTGTTCGCTGATGATACAGCGCTGGTGGCTGATTCATGTGAGAAACTGCAGAAGCTGGTGACTGAGTTTGGTAAAGTGTGTGGAATAAGAAAGTTAAGAGTAAATGTGAATAAGAGCAAGGTTATTAGGTACAGTAGGGTTGAGGGTCAAGTCAATTGGGAGGTGAGCTTGAATGGAGAAAAACTGGAGGAAGTGAAGTGTTTTAGATATCTGGGAGTGGATCTGGCAGCGGATGGAACCATGGAAGCGGAAGTGGATCATAGGGTGGGGGAGGGGGCGAAAATTCTGGGGGCCTTGAAGAATGTGTGGAAGTCGAGAACATTATCTCGGAAAGCAAAAATGGGTATGTTTGAAGGAATAGTGGCTCCAACAATGTTGTATGGTTGCGAGGCGTGGGCTATGGATAGAGTTGTGCGCAGGAGGATGGATGTGCTGGAAATGAGATGTTTGAGGACAATGTGTGGTGTGAGGTGGTTTGATCGAGTGAGTAACGTGAGGGTAAGAGAGATGTGTGGAAATAAAAAGAGCGTGGTTGAGAGAGCAGAAGAGGGTGTTTTGAAGTGGTTTGGGCACATGGAGAGAATGAGTGAGGAAAGATTGACCAAGAGGATATATGTGTCGGAGGTGGAGGGAACGAGGAGAAGAGGGAGACCAAATTGGAGGTGGAAAGATGTAGTGAAAAAGATTTTGTGTGATCGGGGCCTGAACATGCAGGAGGGTGAAAGGAGGGCAAGGAATAGAGTGAATTGGAGCGATGTGGTATACCGGGGTTGACGTGCTGTCAGTGGATTGAATCAAGGCATGTGAAGCGTCTGGGGTAAACCATGGAAAGCTGTGTAGGTATGTATATTTGCGTGTGTGGACGTATGTATATACATGTGTATGGGGGGGGAGGTTGGGCCATTTCTTTCGTTTGTTTCCTTGCGCTACCTCGCAAACGCGGGAGACAGCGACAAAGTATAATAAAAAAAAAAAAAAATATATATATATATATATATATATATATATATATATATATATATATATATATATATATATATATATATATATATATAGTAAAAGCTTTGCGGAAGATGAAAGCCGGCAAGGCAGCAGGTTTGGATGGTATTGCAGTGGAATTTATTAAAAAGGGGGTGACTGTATTATTAACTGGTTGGTAAGGTTATTTAATGTATGTATGACTCATGATGAGGTGCCTGAGGATTGGCGGAATGCGTGCATAGTGCCATTGTACAAAGGCAAAGGAGATAAGAGTGGGTGCTCAAATTTCAGAGATATAAGTTTGTTGAGTATTCCTGGTAAATTATATGGGAGGGTATTGATTGAGAGGATGAAGGCATGTACAGAGCATCAGATTGGGGAAGAGCAGTGTGGTTTCAGAAGTGGTAGAGGATGTGTGGATCAGGTGTTTGCTTTGAAGAATGTATGTGAGAAATACTTAGAAAAGCAAATGGATTTGTATGTAGCATTTATGGATCTGGAGAAGGCATATGATACGGTTGATAGAGATGCTCTGTGGAAGGTATTAAGAATATATGGTGTGGGAGGCAAGTTGTTAGAAGCAGTGAACAGATTTTATCGAGGATGCAAGGCATGTGTACGTGTAGGAAGAGAGGAAAATGATTGGTTCTCAGTGAATGTAGGTTTGCGGCAGGGGTGTGTGATGTCTCCATGGTTGTTTAATTTGTTTATGGATGGGGTTGTTAGGGAGGTGAATGCAAGAGTTTTGGAAAGAGGGGCAAGTATGAAGTTTGTTGTGGATGAGAGAGCTTGCGAAGTGTCAGTTGTTGTTCGCTGATGATACAGCGCTGGTGGCTGATTCATGTGAGAAACTGCAGAAGCTGGTGACTGAGTTTGGTAACGTGTGTGAAAGAAGAGAGTTAAGAGTAAATGTGAATAAGAGCAAGGTTATTAGGTACAGTAGGGTTGAGGGTCAAGTCAATTGGTAGGTAAGTTTGAATGGAGAAAAACTGGAGGAAGTGAAGTGTTTTAGATATCTGGGAGTGGATCTGGCAGCGGATGGAACCATGGAAGCGGAAGTGGATCATAGGGTGGGGGAGGGGGCGAAAATCCTGGGAGCCTTGAAGAATGTGTGGAAGTCGAGAACATTATCTCGGAAAGCAAAAATGGGTATGTTTGAAGGAATAGTGGTTCCAACAATGATGTATGGTTGCGAGGCGAGGGCTATGGATAGAGTTGTGCGCAGGAGGGTGGATGTGCTGGAAATGAGATGTTTGAGGACAATATGTGGTGTGAGGTGGTTTGATCGAGTAAGTAACGTAAGGGTAAGAGAGATGTGTGGAAATAAAAAGAGCGTGGTTGAGAGAGCAGAAGAGGGTGTTTTGAAATGGTTTGGGCACATGGAGAGAATGAGTGAGGAAAGATTGACCAAGAGGATATATGTGTCGGAGGTGGAGGGAACGAGGAGAAGTGGGAGACCAAATTGGAGGTGGAAAGATGGAGTGAAAAAGATTTTGTGTGATCGGGGCCTGAACATGCAGGAGGGCGAAAGGAGGGCAAGGAATAGAGTGAATTAAATCGATGTGGTATACCGGGTTGACGTGCTGTCAGTGGATTGAATCAGGGCATGTGAAGCGTCTGGGGTAAACCATGGAAAGCTGTGTAGGTATGTATATTTGCGTGTGTGGACGTATGTATATACATGTGTATGGGGGTGGGTTGGGCCATTTCTCTCGTCTGGTTCCTTGCGCTACCTCGCAAACTCGGGAGGCAGCGACAAAGCAAAAAAAGAAAAGAGGAAAAAAAAGAATATATATATATATATATATATATATATATATATATATATATATATATATATATATATATATATATATATATATATATATATATATATATATATATATATATATATATATATATATATATATATATATATATATATATATATATATATATATATATATGTACATATATATATATATATATATATATATATATATATATATATATATATATATATATATATATATATATATATATATATATAATTTAGGTGTTATATACAGAGAATTAGCCATCATAGTATGGTTAAGACATTGGGTTGGCAGTGAACCAATAGAAAACGTTGGATTGTCGAAGTTTTCCAGAGAAACAGGCTATGGTTGGGGATGTGATGCGTCTGTTTGTGTACAGTGCAGTGACCTCAACACAGTGTGACAGCTCATGACAACAGTTCCATTTGCCAACCTGGTGTTGGTACTGATGTTGACGTTTGTGTTTCCCTTGTGAGCGACCAGAGTGTCAGGTAGTATTGTAGTGTGTACTACCAGGATTCCGAGGTGTTTGTTTCACGCTGCTCTACCCTTTCCTGCTAGCCAAGGTCTTCACATTCACCAGCCATGATGATTCACACTCTTGTCGTTGGATTGCAAATAGACAGTTTGCTGTCCGGCGATAAAACATATAATGATAGCTAACAACCAACGACCTCTTGGCCAAACGAATAACATTCTCAGGGAAGAAGAAAGAGATGAACATTAGGTGGTGATGTTACCTTTTTCTGGCACTCCTCATGCTACACTCAGCTTGAATCATTCCTTGGTGAACCCTAAGAGGCCACTTGTGGTCTCGGAATCTTTGATGTCGACCACCCCGCACGATACTCAAGTGGTTAGGTTAGCTCGTTGTAACGGAACTATTTCTGTTGTTATGTAGAAGATCCGTGAGGTAAAGTGACACAAGTTGGAGACTAGAGGAACTTCGTCCGTAATTGCGGTACAAACTTTGTTAAAGTTTGGCCGGAAGCATTTGTTAAGACGTGTCATTGATTAATGAATGAACTGCGTGTAACAACACAAAGAACAAAATAAATGATACTAAGCCCATTTTCACATTGGAATCCTGTAATGCTGCACCTAGCATTAATCACCCAAACAGAATGCAAGGTTGTCCTTCTTCTCATTCCTGATCCAGATGGAAGACGGGAGAATTTGAATTTTTATCAGGTTGATACTTCTGTTGCACAGCTGTAGAACCGGATAAAGATATGAGAGGCTTTAACCCTCTCTGACCAAATTCCAACTGAAATACCATTTCTTGGTTCGTTCCCTGAAAATGTCCACCATTTATCTCAACCTGGAATATGTTCCAGTGTTTTTGTAGACGTAAAATCTGGATCATTAACGCCAGGAGGGAGGCAATATCCTGTGTAAATAATGCATGATCATGTGAGGCTCGCTTACAAGGCTAGGTTCACGTGTCGGTATCATCTGCAATGCATTACCACAATCAACATTCATAACTCGTTCTCAGATAAGATTACTCAGTCCTTCCCCACCTCACCCCACCCAATCCTCACCCCCCCCCCCCACCCTCCCATTACGAATATTCAGTTGGTTTTCAAGTACGAAGTGCTGGTCAGTCAATTTTGCTTGATTACATCTCCAGTGAAGTGGGGGGGGGGGGGTCAAAAGGGATACTCTTATGATATGTGAAAGAACATGTCAGAAAGGTAGGGGAATGAACCATTATAAACAGCCTAGATAAGGTCAGGGTAGCAGGAACCAGTATAGACAGCCTAGATAAAGTCAGGATGGAGGCAAACCAGTATAGACAGCCCAGGTAAGGTCAGATCGTGAGTAAACCAGTATATGCAATCTGGGTAAAGCGGCATGGGGATTAAACAAGCACAAAATAGTCTGGGTAAGATCAGGAAAGGAGAGTGAACCAGTACACCTGATTAAGGTCAGGGTGGGGATGAACCAGTACAGACAGCCTGAGTAACGTCAAGGTGGGGATGAACCGGTACGAACACCCTGGGCAAGGTCAGGGTGGGGACGGGTGAACCAGTAGAGACAACCACAGTAAAGTCAGGATAGGATGAACTAGTACAAACAGCCAGGGTAAGGCAGCATGGGGATTAAACAAGTACAAAACATCCTGGATAATTTCAGAAAAGAAAGTGAAGCGGAACAGATATTCTGAGTAAGGTAGGGAAGGGGGATGAACGAGTACAGACTATCTGGTTAAGTTCAGCATGGGGAGGGGTGAAGCAGTACAGTTATCCTGAGTAAGGTCGTAGTAGGGGGAACCAGTACAGACAGCCTGGGTAAGGTCAGGGTGGGGATGAACAAGTACAGTAAATCCTTGGTAAGATCAGGGTGAACCAGTGGAGACAGCCTGAGTAAGGCCAGGGTGGGAAAGGTTGAGTCAGTAAAGACAGCCTGGAAAAGTCAGGGCGGGAAGGGTTGAACCAGAAGAGACAGCCTAGGAAACCAGGGTAAGGGGATGAACCAGAACAGACGGCCTGGATAAGGTCAGGATGAGGATGACCCAATACAGAAATCCTGAGTAAGGTCGTAATAGGGTGAACTAGTACAGACAGCTTGGGTAAGTCCAGGATGGGGATGAGCCAGTAGAGACAGCCCGAGGAAGGCCAGGGTCGGGGTGAATTAGAGCAGACAGCCTGGGTAAGGCAAGGATGAGGTGGTTGAAGTAGCACAGACAGCTTGAGAAGGTCAGGAGAGGGAGGGTTGAACCAGTACAGACAGCCTGGGAAAGTCAGGCCGGAGAGGGTTGAACCAGCACTGACAACCTAGGAGGGTCTGGTAGGGTAGGGTTGAATCAGTACAGACAGCCAGGGAAAGCCAGGGTAAGGGGGTCGGATTAGTACAAACAGCCTGAGTAAGGTCAGGATAGTGAGAGTTAAGCCAGTACAGACAGCCTAGAAAGGTCAGGGTGGGAAGGATTGAACCAGTACAGACAGCATGAGTAAGATTAGGGAGGGGAAGATTTAACCAGTAGAGACAACCTGGGTAAGATCAGGGTGGGAAGAGTTGAACAAGTACAAAAAGTTTGGAAAGGTCAGGGTTGGGAGGCTTAAACAAGAGCAGAGAGCCTGTGTAAGGTTACGGTGTGAAGGGTTGAACCACTGCAGACAGCCTGGAAAAGTCAGGGTGGCGAGGGTTGAAGCAGTACAGACAGTCTCGGTAAGGTCAGGGCGAGGAATGTTGGGGTAGTAGAGACAGCCTTGTTAAGGTCAGGCTGGGGGAGGTTTTGTATCAGTACTGACAGCCTGGGTAAGAGCAGGGTGGGAAGGGTTGACCCAGTACAGATTGCATGGGCAAGGTCAGGGTAGGGGGTGGGGGAAAACAGCCCGGGTAAGGTCAGGGTGGGGAGGGATGAACCTGTAAAGATAGCCTGAGTGAGGTCAGGATGGTGAGAGCTGAGCCAGTATAGAAAGCCAGGATAATGCTAGGGTTGGGAGGGTTGGACCAGCTACAACATCCTGGATAAGGTCAGGGAGGGGAAGATTGAACCAGTAATGACAGACTGGGTAAGGCCAGGTTGGGGAGGGTGGAAACTGTACAGACAGCCTGGGAAGGTCAGGATGGGAATTGTTTAACCAGTACAGACGGCCTGGGAAAACCAGGGTGGGGAGGATTGAACCAGAACAGACAGCCTTATCTAGGTCACGGTGCGCATGGCTGAACCAATGCAGACAACCTGGAATAGATCAGAGTGGTGAGGGTTGAAGCAGTAGAGACAGCATGGGGAAGGTCAGGGTGGGGATGGTTGAACCAGCAAAGACAGCCGGGAAAGGCCTGGGTGGGAGGATGAATCAATACAAGCAGCCAGGGTAAGTCAGGATGGAGAGGGTTGAGTCAGTATAGACAGCTTGGTTAAGGTCAGGATGGGAAGGGTTGAACCAGTACAGACAGCCTGGGTAAGGTCAGGAAGGGAAGAAATGTAGTACAGACAACCCAAGTAAGGTCAGTGTGGGGAGAATTGAACCAGTACATACAACCTGTGAAGATCAGAGTGGGGAGTGTTGAAACAGTGGAGTCATCCTAAGGTCAGCCTGGGGAGGTTTAAACCAATACAGATTGCCTGGTAAGGTCATTGTTGGGAGAACTGTACCAGTACAGATAGCCTGGGTAAGATCAGGATGGGGAGGCTAGAATCAGAGCAGACATCTTGGATAAGATCAGGAAGGGGAGGATTGAATCAGTACAGACAGCATGGGCAAAGTCAGGGTGGGGAGGGTTGAGCCAGTACAGACAGCCTGGAAAGGTCCGGGTGACGAAATGAACCAGGACAGAAAGCCTGGGAAGGTCAGTATGGGGAGGATTGAACCACTACAGACAAGCTGTGTGTACTGGTTCAAGCCTCTCCACACTGACCTTCCCAAGCTCTCTGTCCAGGTTTACCCAGTCACCCGGACCTTCCCAATCTGTCTGTGTTAGTTCAAACCTCCGCACCCATAATATCTTTTCCAGGCTGTCTGCAGTGATTCAACCCTCCCGATCCCTTGCTGCTTCAACCCTTCCCATCTTGACTTTTCCTTGGTGTCTGCACTGGTCAGGGTTGGTGGTGTACCTGTACAGACAGCCTGAGTAATAGCAAAGCGAAGGATGAACCAGTAAGGACCGTTTAGGTAAGGTCAGGGTGGGGTGAGTCATTATGGACAACCTGGGTAAGGTCAGGATGTGGGTGAACTAGTGTATACATCCTGTTAAGATCAGGAAGGAGATGACCCAGTGCATACAGTTAGGATAAGATCAGGGTGGGGTGAACTAATACAGACAGCCTGAGTGCAGTCAGAGTAGGTGGTTGAACAGATAAAGAGAGCCTGTGTAAGATCAAGGTTTGGGTGAAATAGTAACACAGCCTTGGTAAAGTCAGGGTGGCAGTGAAACAGTATAGAGAGCCTGGGTGATATCAGCGTGAGGTTTGATCCAGTACAGACAGCCTGGGTAAGGTCAGTTTGGTTAGGGGTGAACCAGTACAGACAGTATGGGCCAGGTCAGGGTGGGGAGGATTGAACCAGTTCAAAAGAACCTGGGTAAGGTCAGGGTGGGAAAGTGAACCAGTGCAGATAGTCTGGGAAGGTCATGGAGTGGAGAATTGAACCAGTGCAAACAGCCTGGGTAAGGGCAAGGTGGGGGGTTTTGGACCTGTACTGATAAACTGTGTAAGGTCAGGAAGGGTACTATTGAAACAGTACAGACAGCAAGAGTAAGGTCAGGTAAGGGAAGTGAAGCAGTGCAGATAACATGGGAAGGTCAGGGAGGGGAAATTGAACCAGTACAGACAATCCGGTTAAGGTCAGGGATTAACCAATACGGATTGCCTGGTACGGTCAGGATGGGGAAGGATTATATCAGTACGGATAGTGTGGGTAGGAGCAAGATGGGAAGCTTAAGCCAGTACAGAAAAACTAGGTAAGGCCAGGGTGGGAGTGAAACAGTATAGACAGCCTGGGTGATATCAGCGTGAGGGTTGAGCCAATACAGACAGCCAATGGAAGGTCAGCGTGGGGAGGGTTGAACCAGTAAAGAGAGCATAGGAAAGACAGCGTGGTAGATGAACCAGTACAGACAGACTGGATAAGGTCAGGATGCAGGTTTAAGCACTACAGAGGACCTGGGTAAAGTCAAGGTGGGAAGGAGTGCACCACTTCAGAGAGTATGGGTGTGGGTGAACCAAAACCGACAACCTAGAAAAGGTCATAATAGGGGTGAACCAATACAGACAGCCCTGGTGAGGTCAAGGTGAGAAGGGTTGGCCCAGTAGAGACAGCCTTGAAACGTCATGGTGCAGAGGGTTGAACCAGTAGAGACAGCCTAGGGAGGCCAGGTAAGGGGATGAACTAGTCTACACAGCCTAGGTAAGGCCAGGGTGGAGAGGGTTGAGCCAGTACGGACAGAATGGGAAAGCCACGGTGGGGAAATGAACCAGTGCAGACTGATTGGGAAAGCCAAGATGGGAGAATGAACCTGGACAGACAGCCTGGGAAAGCCACGGTGAGGAATGTACCAGTATAGACTGCCTGGGAAAGCCACGGTGAGGAATGTACCAGTACAGACTGCCTGGGAAAGCCACGGTCGGGGAATGAACAAGTACAGACAGCATGGTAAAGCCATGGTGGGGAATAAACCAGTACAGACATATTAGGAAAGCCACGGTGGGGGAATGAACCAATACACCCTGCCTTGGAAAGCCACGGTGGGGGAATGAATCAGTGCACACAGTCTGGGAAAGCCACAGCATGGAAATGAACCAGTACAGACTGCGTGAGAAAGCCAGGGTGGAGTATGAACCACTACAGACTGCCTGCAAAAGCCCCGGTGGGGAATGATCCAGCACAAACTGCCTGGAAAAGCCCCGGTTGGGGGAATGAACTAAGACAGACTACCTGGGAAAGTCACGGTGGGGGAATGAACCGGTAGAGACTGCATGGGATAGCCACGGTAGGGGAATGAATAAGTTAAGACAAACTGGGAAAGCCACAGTGTGGGAATGAAACAGTACAGACTGCCTGGGAAAGCCACGTTGGAGAATGAACCACAACAGAATGCCTCCAAAAGCCACGGTGGGGAATGAACCAGTACAGACTGGCTGGGAAAGCAACATCGGGGGAATGAACCAGTAGAGACTGCCTGGGAAAGCCACGGTGAGGAATGAACTAGAAAAGAAAGACTGGGAAAGCCACAGTGTGGAAATGAACCAGTAAAGACTGCCTGGGAAAGCCACGGTGGAGAATGAACCACTACAGACTGCCTGGAAAAGCCACGGTGGAGAATGAACCAGTACAGACTACCTGGGAAAACCATGGTGGGGGAATGAACCAATACAGACTGCCTGGGAAACCCACGGTGGGGAAATGAACCATTAGAGGCTGCATGGGAAAACCAAAGTGGGGAATGAACTAGGACAGACAGCCTGGGAAAGCAACAGTGTGGAAATGAACCAGTAAAGACAGCCTAGGAAAGCTACGGTGGGGGAATGAACAGGTACAGACTGCCTGGCAAAGCCACGGTGTGGGAATGAACCAGTGAAGACCACCTGGGAAAGCCAGAGTGTGGGAATGAACCAGTACAGACTGCCTAGAAAAGCCACGGTGGGGGGAATGAACCAGTGCAGGCTGCCTAGGAAAGCCACGGTGGGGTAATGAACCAGCACAGACTGCCTGAAAATGCTACTGTGGGGGAATAAACCAGTAAAGACTGCTTAGGAAAGCCACAGTGGGGGAATGAACTAGTACAGAAAGCCTGGGAAAGCCACAGTGTGGGAATAAACCAGTACAGACTATCTGGGAAAGCCACGGTGGAGAATGAACCACTACAGACTGGCTGGAAAAGCTACAGTGGCGAATGAACCGGTACAGATTGCCTGGGAAAGAAACGGTGGAGAATGAACCAATAAAGATTGCCTGGAAAAGCCACGGTGGGGAATGAGCCAGTACAGACAACCTGGGAAAGCTACAGTGGGGAAATGAATCAGTACAGACTGCCTGGGAAAGTCACGGTGGGAGAATGAACCATTACAGACAGCCTGGGAAAGCCACGGTGGGGAATGAACCAGTACAGACAGCCTAAGAAAGTCACGGTGGGGGAAGGAACCAGTAAAGACAGCGTGGGAAAGCCACGGTAAGGAAATGAACCAATACAGACAGCTTGGGAAAGCCAAAGTGCGGAATGAACCAGTAAAGACAGCCTAGGAAAGCCGCATTGGAAAATGAGCCACTACAGACTACCTGCAAAAGCCACGGTGTGGAATAAACCAATATAGACTTCCTGGGAAAGCAACGTTGGGGGAAATAAAAGGTACAGGCTGCCTGGGAAAGCCATGGTGGTGGAATGAACCAGTACAGACAGTCTGGGAATGCCATATTGTGGGAATGAGCATATACAGACTGCCTGGGAAAGCCACTGTGGAGAGTGAGCCACTACAGACTGCCTGGAAAAGAAACGGTGGTTAAATGAACCAGTACAGACTACCTAGGAAAGCCACGGTGGGGGAAATGAACCAGTACAGATTGCCTGGGAAAGCCGAGGTGGGGAAATGAACCAGTACAGATTGCCCGGGAAAACCAAGGTGGGGAATGAGCTAGTACAGACAGCCTGGGAAAGACTCATTGTGTGAATGAACCAGTACAGACTCCCTGGGAAAGCCATGGTGGGGAAATGAACCAGTGAAGACTGCCTGCGAAAGCCACGGTGGGGAATGACCTATTACAGACAGCCTGGGAAAGCCACAGTGTGGGAATGAGCCAGTACAGACTGCCTGGGAAAGACAAGGTGGAGAGTGAACCACTACAGACTGCCTGGAAAAGCCATGGTGGGGAAATGAACCAGTACAGACTGCCTGGGAAAGCCAAGGTGGGGAAATGAACCGGTACAGACAGCTTGGGAGAGCCAGCGTGGGGAATGAGCCAGTATAGACAGCCTAGGAAAGCCACGGTGGAAAATTAACCACTACAGACTACCTGCAAAAGCCACGTTGGGGAATAAACCAGTATAGACTGCCTGGAAAAGCAACGGTGGGGGAATGAACCAGTACAGGCTGCCTGGGAAAGCCATGTTGATGGAATGAACCAGTACAGACAGCCCGGGAAAGCCAAAGTGTGGGAATGAGCCAGTACAGACTGCCTGGGAAAGCCACTATGGAGAGTGAACCACTACAGACTGCCTGGAAAAAGCCACGGTGGGGAAATGAACCAGTACAGACTACCTGGGAAAGCCAAAGTGGGGGAATGAACGAGTACAGACTGCCTGGGAAAGCCACGGTGGGGAAATGAACCAGTAGAGGCTGCCTGGGAAAGCTACGGTGGTGAAAGACCTAGTACAGACAGCTTGGGAAAGATACATTGTGGGAATGAACCAGTATAAACTGCCTGGGAAAGATACGGTGGGAAAATGAACAAGTAGAGACTGCCTGGGAAAGCCACGGTGGGGGAAAGAACCAGTGCAGACAGCCTGGGAAAGCCAGAGTGTGGGAATGAACCAGTGCAGACTCCCTGGGAAAGCCACAGTGGGGAAATGAACCAGTACAGACTGCCTGGGAAACCCAAGGTGGGAAATGAACTAGTACAGACAGCCTTGGAAAGACACAGTGTGGGATTGAACGAGTACAGACTGCCTGGGAAAGACACGGTGGAGAATGAACCACTACAGACTGCGTGGAAAAGCCACGGTGGGGAAATGAACCAGTACAGACTGCTTGGGAAAGCCACGGTGGGGGAATGAACAAATACAGACTGCTTGGAAAAGCCATGGTGGGGAAATGAACCAGTACAGACTGCTTGGTAAATCCGAGGTGGGGAAATGAACCAGTAAAGACTAACTGGGAAAGCCACGGTGGGGAAATGAACCAGTACAGACTTCCTGGGAAACTCACGGTGGGGAATGAACTAGTACACACAACCTGGAAAAGACAGTGTGGGAATAAACCAGTACAGACTACGTGGGAAAGCCACGGTGGGGACATGAACAAAAACAGAATACCTGGGAAAGCCACGGTGGGGCAATGAACAGGTACATACTGCCTAGGAAAGCCACGGTGGGGGAATGAACCAGTACAGGCTGCCTGGGAAAGCCACTGGGGGGAAATGAAACAGTAGAGACAGCCTGGGAAAGCCGCAGTGGGGAATGAACCAGTTCAGACTGCTTGGAAACGTCAGTGTGGGGAAATGAACCAGTACAGACTAACTGGGAAAGCCACAGTGGGAAAATGAACCAGTACAGGCTGCCAGGGAAAGCCAAGGTGGGGAATGAACTAATAGAGACAGCCCGGAAAAGCAAATGTTTGAATGAACCAGTACAGACTGCGTGGGAAAGCCACGGCGGGGAATGAACCAGTATAGACTAACTGGGAAAGCCACGGTGGGGGAATGAACAAATATAGACTGCTTGGAAAAGCCATTATGGGGAAATGAACCAGTACAGAATGCCTGGCAAAGCCGAGGTAGGGAAATGAACCAGTACAGTCTAACTGGGAAAGCTACGGCGGGAAAATGAACCAGTACAGGCCTCCTGGGAAAGTCACGGTGGGGAATGAACTAGCACATACAACCTGGAAAAGACTGTGTGGGAATGAACCACTACAGACTACGTGGGAAAGCCACAGTGGGGACATTAACAAGTACAGAATGCCTGGGAAAGCCACGGTGGGGCAATGAACAGTTACATACTGCCTGGGAAAGCCAAGGTGGGGGTAATTAACCAGTACAGGCTGCCTAGGGAAAGCCACGATGGGGAAATGAACCAGTAGAGACAGCCTGGAAAGCCACAGTGGGGAATGAACCAGTTCAGACTGCCTGGAAACGTCAGTTTGGGGAAATGAACCAGTACAGACTAACTGGGAAAGTACGGTCGGGAATGAACTAGATACACAACCTGGAAAAGACAGTGTGGGAATGAACCAGTACACACCACGTGGGAAAGCCACAGTGGGGACATTAAC
Source organism: Panulirus ornatus (assembly GCF_036320965.1). Taxonomy (NCBI): domain Eukaryota; kingdom Metazoa; phylum Arthropoda; class Malacostraca; order Decapoda; family Palinuridae; genus Panulirus; species Panulirus ornatus. The sequence goes on from NC_092224.1 coordinate 46,396,610, forward strand.
AAGTACAGAATGCCTGGGAAAGCAGCGGTGGGGGAATGAACAGGTACATACTCTCTGTGAAAGCCAAGGTGGGGGAATGAACCAGTACAGGCTGCCTGGGAAGCCACAGTGGGGAAATGAACCAGTACAGACTGTCTGGGAAAGCCACGATGTGGGAATGAACAGGTAGAGACTGTCTGAAAAACCCACGGTGTGGGAATGAACCAGTGCAGACAGCCTGAGAAAGCCACAGTGGGGAATGAACCAGTACAGACTACCTGGGAAAGCCACGGGAGGGAATGAACCAATACAGGCTACCTGAGAAAGCCACATTGGGGAAATGAACCAGTACAGACTGCCTGAAAATGCCACTCTAGGTGAATAAATCAGTACAGACTGCTTGGGAACGCCACAGTGGGGGAATGAACAGGTAAAGACTGCCTGGGAAAGCCACGGTGTGGGAATGAACTAGTGCACACAGCCTGGGAAAGCCAGAGTGTGGGAATGAACCAGTACAGACTGCCTGGGAAAGACAAGGTGGAGAATGAACCAGTACAGACTGCCTGGAAAAGCCAAGGTGGGGAAATGAACCAGTACAGACTGCCTGGGAAAGCCAAGGTGGGGAAATGAACCAGTACAGACAGCTTGGGAGAGCCAGCGTGGGGAATGAGCCAGTATAGACAGCCTAGGAAAGCCACGGTGGAAAATTAACCACTACAGACTACCTGCAAAAGCCACGTTGGGGAATAAACCAGTATAGACTGCCTGGAAAAGCAACGGTGGGGGAATGAACCAGTACAGGCTGCCTGGGAAAGCCATGTTGATGGAATGAACCAGTACAGACAGCCTGGGAAAGCCAAAGTGTGGGAATGAGCCAGTACAGACTGCCTGGGAAAGCCACGATGGAGAGTGAACCACTACAGACTGCCTGGAAAAAGCCACGGTGGGGAAATGAACCAGTACAGACTACCTGGGAAAGCCAAAGTGGGGGAATGAACGAGTACAGACTGCCTGGGAAAGCCACGGTGGGGAAATGAACCAGTAGAGGCTGCCTGGGAAAGCTACGGTGGTGAAAGACCGAGTACAGACAGCTTGGGAAAGATACATTGTGGGAATGAACCAGTATAAACTGCCTGGGAAAGATACGGTGGGAAAATGAACAAGTAGAGACTGCCTGGGAAAGCCACGGTGGGGGAAAGAACCAGTGCAGACAGCCTGGGAAAGCCAGAGTGTGGGAATGAACCAGTGCAGACTCCCTGGGAAAGCCACAGTGGGGAAATGAACCAGTACAGACTGCCTGGGAAACCCAAGGTGGGAAATGAACTAGTACAGACAGCCTGGGAAAGACACAGTGTGGGATTGAACGAGTACAGACTGCCTGGGAAAGACACGGTGGAGAATGAACCACTACAGACTGCGTGGAAAAGCCACGGTGGGGAAATGAACCAGTACAGACTGCTTGGGAAAGCCACGGTGGGGGAATGAACAAATACAGACTGCTTGGAAAAGCCATGGTGGGGAAATGAACCAGTACAGACTGCTTGGTAAATCCGAGGTGGGGAAATGAACCAGTAAAGACTAACTGGGAAAGCCACGGTGGGGAAATGAACCAGTACAGACTTCCTGGGAAACTCACGGTGGGGAATGAACTAGTACACACAACCTGGAAAAGACAGTGTGGGAATAAACCAGTACAGACTACGTGGGAAAGCCACGGTGGGGACATGAACAAAAACAGAATACCTGGGAAAGCCACGGTGGGGCAATGAACAGGTACATACTGCCTAGGAAAGCCACGGTGGGGGAATGAACCAGTACAGGCTGCCTGGGAAAGCCACTGGGGGGAAATGAAACAGTAGAGACAGCCTGGGAAAGCCACAGTGGGGAATGAACCAGTTCAGACTGCTTGGAAACGTCAGTGTGGGGAAATGAACCAGTACAGACTAACTGGGAAAGCCACAGTGGGAAAATGAACCAGTACAGGCTGCCAGGGAAAGCCAAGGTGGGGAATGAACTAATAGAGACAGCCCGGAAAAGCAAATGTTTGAATGAACCAGTACAGACTGCGTGGGAAAGCCACGGCGGGGAAATGAACCAGTATAGACTAACTGGGAAAGCCACGGTGGGGGAATGAACAAATATAGACTGCTTGGAAAAGCCATTATGGGGAAATGAACCAGTACAGAATGCCTGGCAAAGCCGAGGTAGGGAAATGAACCAGTACAGTCTAACTGGGAAAGCTACGGCGGGAAAATGAACCAGTACAGGCCTCCTGGGAAAGTCACGGTGGGGAATGAACTAGCACACACAACCTGGAAAAGACAGTATGGGAATGAACCACTACAGACTACGTGGAAAAGCCACAGTGGGGACATTAACAAGTACAGAATGCCTGGGAAAGCCACGGTGGGGCAATGAACAGGTACATACTGCCTGGGAAAGCCAAGGTGGGGTAATTAACCAGTACAGGCTGCCTAGGAAAGCCACGATGGGGAAATGAACCAGTAGAGACAGCCTGGGAAAGCCACAGTGGGGAATGAACCAGTTCAGACTGCCTGGAAACGTCAGTTTGGGGAAATGAACCAGTACAGACTAACTGGGAAAGTCACGGTGGGAATGAACTAGTATACACAACCTGGAAAAGACAGTGTGGGAATGAACCAGTACACACCACGTGGGAAAGCCACAGTGGGGACATTAACAAGTACAGAATGCCTGGGAAAGCAGCGGTGGGGGAATGAACAGGTACATACTCTCTGTGAAAGCCAAGGTGGGGGAATGAACCAGTACAGGCTGCCTGGGAAAGCCACAGTGGGGAAATGAACCAGTACAGACTGTCTGGGAAAGCCACGATGTGGGAATGAACAGGTAGAGACTGTCTGAAAAACCCACGGTGTGGGAATGAACCAGTGCAGACAGCCTGAGAAAGCCACAGTGTGGGAATAACCAGTACAGACTACCTGGGAAAGCCACGGGAGGGAATGAACCAATACAGGCTACCTGAGAAAGCCACATTGGGGAAATGAACCAGTACAGACTGCCTGAAAATGCCACTCTAGGTGAATAAATCAGGTACAGACTGCCTTGGGAAAGCCACAGAAGTGGGAATGAACAGTAAGACAGCTGGGAAAGCCACGGTGGGAAGTAACCAGTAAGCACCTGGGAAAGCCAGAGTGTGGGAATGAACCAATACAGACTGCCAGGGAAAGCCAAGGTGGGGAATGAACTAGTAAGGGCAGCTGGGAAAGCACAGTGTGGGAATGAACCAGTACAGACTGCCTGGAAAGCCACGGTGATGAATGAACATACAGACTGCCTGGAAAGCCACGGTAGGGAAATGAACCAGTACAGACTGCTGGAAAGCCACGGTGAGGGAATGAACAGTAAGACAGCTGGGAAAGCCACGAGTGGGAATGAACCAGTGCAGACTGCCGGGAAAGCCAAGGTGGGAGATATGAACCATACAGACTAGCTGAAAGCCAGGTGGGAATAACCAGTAAGACTGGGAAAGAATGGGAATGAACCAGTACTGACTGCCTGGGAAAGTCACGATGGGGGAATGAACAAGTACAGTCATCCTGGGAAAGCCACAATGAGGAATGAACCAGTTCAGACTGCCTGGGAAAGTCAGGGTGTTGAAATAAACCAGTACAGACAGCGTGGGAAAGCCATGGTGGGAAATGAACCAGCGCAGACACACTAGGAAAGCCAAGGTGGAGAGTGAACCATTACAGACTAGCTACAAAAGCAACGGTGGGAAATAAAACCAGTACAGACTGGCTGGGATAGTCTCGATGGAAAGCCACGGTGGGGTATGAACTAGTCCAGACAGATTAGGAAAGCCATAGTGTGGGAATAAACCAGTACAAACTGCCTTGGAGAGCCATGTTAGAGAATGAAGCACTACAGACTGCCTGGGAAAGCCACGGTGGGGAATGAGCCAGTACACACTGCCTGGGAAAGCCACAGTTATGGAATGAACCAGTACAGACTACATGGGAAAGCCACATTGGGGAAATAAACCAGTACAGACTGCCTGGGAAAGCCACGGTGGGGGAATGAACCTGTATAGACAACCAGGGAAAGCCAATGAGGGAAATGAACGGGTTCAGACAGAACAGGGAAGCCACAGTGTGAGAATGAACCAGTACAGACTGCCCGGGAAAGACACGGCGGAGAATGAACCACTTCAGACTGCCTACAAAAGCCACGGTGAGGAATGAACTAGAACATACTGCTTGGGAAAACCACAGTGGGGGATTGATCCAGTACAGACTGCCCGGGAAGGCAACGGTGGGGGAATGAACCTGTACAGACAACCAGGGAAAGCCAATGAGGGGAATGAACGAGTTCAGACAGAACGGGAAAGCCACAGTGTGGGAATGAACCAGTACAGACTGCCCGGGAAAGACACGGCGGAGAATGAACCACTTCACACTGCTTGCAAAAGCCACGGTGAGGAATGAACCAGAACATACTGCTTGGGAAAGCCATAGTGGGGGGATTGATCCAGTACAGACTGCCCGGGAAGGCAACGGTAGGGGAATGAAGCAGAACAGACTGCCTAGGAAAGCCACAGTGGGGAATGAACTTGTCCAGACAGATTAGGAAAGCCATAGTGTGGGAATAAACCAGTACAAACTGCCTTGGAGAGCCATGTTAGAGAATGAAACACTGCAGACTGCCTGGAAAAGCCACGATGGGGAATGAACCAGTACAGACTGCCTGGGAAAGCCACAGTTGTGGAATGAAACAGTACAGACTACATTGGAAAGCCACAGTGGGGAAATAAAGCAGTATAGACTGCCTGGGAAAGCCCCGGTGGGGGAATGAACCTGTACAGGCAACCAGAGAAAGTCAATGAGGGGAATGAACGAGTTCAGACAGAATGGGAAAGCCACAGTGTGGGAATGAACCAGTACAGACTGCCCGAGAAAGACACGGCGGAGAATGAACCATTTCAGACTGCCTGCAAAAGCCACGGTGAGGAATGATCCAGAACAAGCTGCTTACAAAAGCCACAGTGAAGGGAATGATCCAGTACAGACTGCCCGGGAAAGCAACGGTGGAGGAATGAAGCAGAACAGAATGCCTGGGAAAGCCACGGTGGCAAATGAACTAGTACAGACAGATTAGGAAAGCCACAGTGTGGGAATAAACCAGCACAGACTGCCTTGGAAAGCCACGTTAGAGAATGAACCACTACAGACTGCCTGGAAAAGCCACGGGGGGAGTGAACCAGTACAGATTGCCTGGGAAAGGCAAGGTTGTGGAATGAACCAGTACAGACTACATGGGAAAGCCATAGTGGGGATGTGAACCAGTACAGACTGCCTTCGAAAGCCACGGTGGGGAAATGAACCAGTACAGGCTGCCTGGGAAAGCCACGGTGGGGGATTGAACCAGTACAGAGATTCTGGGAAAGCCACAGTATGGGAATGATCCAGTACAGACTGCCTGGGAAAGCCACGGTGCAAAATCAACCACTCCAGACTGCCTAGAAAGGCCACAGTAGTAAATGAACCAGTACAGACTACCTGGGATAGCCACGGTGGATAATTAACAACTATAGACTGCCTGGAAAAGTCACGGTGGGGAATGAACCAGCACAGACTGCCTGGGAAATCCGCGGTGGGGGAATGAACCAGTACAGACTGCCTTGGAAAGTCAAAGAGGAGGAATGAATCAGTACAAACAGCCTGGGAAAGGCACGGTGGGAAATGAGACAGTACAGACAGCATTGGAAAGCCATGGTGGGGGAATGAACTAGTACAGACTGCATTGGAAAGCCACGGTGGGGGAATGAACCAGTGCAGACAGCCTCGAAAGGCCAGAGTGTGGGAATGAACAATTAGAGACTGCTTGGGAAAGCCAAGGAGGAGAATGAACCAGTACAGAGTGTCTGGGAAAGCCACGTTGGGGAATGAACTATTACAGACAGACTGGGAAAGCCACAGTGTGGGAATGATCCAGTAAAGACTGCCTGGGAATTCCACAGTGGAGAATGAACCACTACTGACTGCCTAGAAAAGCCACAGTAGTGAATGGACCAGTCCAGACTGCCTGGGAAAGCCACTGTGTAGAACTAACCACTACAGACTGCCTGGAAGGACCAAGGTGGGGAAAGATCAGTACAGACAGCCTGGGAAAGCAGCAGTGGGGGAATGAACCAGTACAGACTGCCTGGGAAAGTTACCGTTGGAGAATGAACCAGTACAAACAGCCTGGGAAGGCCACTGTTGGAAATGGACCTGTACAGAGAGCCTAGGAAAGCTACGGTGGGAAATGAACCACTACAGGCTGAATGGGATAGCCAAGGTGGGGGAATGAACCAGTGCAGACAGCCTCGGAAAGCCACAGTGTGGCAATGAAACAGTACAGCCTGGCAAAGCCAAGGTAGAGAATAAACCACTTCAGACTGCGTGCAAAAGACAATGTGGGGAATGAACCAGTTGAGACTGCCTGGGAAAGCCCCGGTTTGGGAATGAACCACTGCAGACTGCCTGGAAAATCCATGGTGGGGGAATGATCCAGTACAGACTTTCTGGGAAAGCCACTGTGGGGAATGAACAGGTACAGACAGACTGGGAAAGCCACAGTGTGGGAATGAAACAGTACAGACTGCCTGGGAAAGACACGGCGGAGAATGAACCGCTTCAGACTGCCTGCAAAAGCCACGGTGGGGAATGAACCAGAACATACTGCTTGGGAAAGCCACAATGGGGGGAATGATCCAGTACAGACTGCCAGGGAAAGCCACGGTGAGGGAATGAAGCAGAACAGCCTGCTTGGGAAAGCCACGGTGGGGAATCAACTAGTGCAGACAGATTGGGAAAGCCACAGTGTGGAATAAACCAATGCAGACTGCCTTGGAAAGCCACGTTAGAGAATGAACCACTACAGACTGCCTGGAGAAGCCACGGTGGAGAACGAACCAGTACAGACTGCCTGGGAAAGCCACAGTTGTGGAATGAACCAGTACAGACTACATGGGAAAGCCACAGTGGGGAAATGAACCAGTACAGACTGCCTGGGAAAGCCACGGTAGGGGAATGAACCAGTACAGACAGCCTGGAAAAGCCACACTGTGGGAAAGAACCAGTGCAGACAGCCTAAGAAACCCACACATGGGGAATGAACCAGTACAGACTGCATGGAAAAGCCACGGTGAGGGAATGAACCAGTGGAAACAGCCTGGGAAAGCCACATTGTGGGAATGAACCAGTATAGACTGCCTGGGAAAGTCACCGTGGGGGAATGAACGATTACAAACAGCCTGGGAAAGCCATGGTGGGAAGTGAACCAGTACAGACAGCCTAGGAAAGCTACGGCGCGGGGAATGAACCAGTACAGACTTCATGGAGAAGCCACGGTGGGGGAATGAACCAGTGCAGACAGCCTCGGAAAGCTACAGTGTGGGAATGAACAGTACAGACTGCCTGGGAAAGCCATGGTGGAGAATGAACGAGTACAGAATGCCTGGGAAAACCACGGTGGGGAATGAACTAGTACAGACAAACTGGGAAAGCCACAGTGTGGGAATGAACCAGTAAAGACCGCCTCGGAATTCCACGGTAGAGAATTAACCACTACAGACTGCCTAGAAAAGCCACAGTGGTGAATGAGCCAGTACAGACTGAATGGAAAAGCCACGGTGGAGAATGAACCAGTACAGACTGCCTGGGAAAGCCGCGGTGGGGGAATGAACCAGCACAGACTGCCTGGGAAAGTCACCATGGGGGAATGAACCAGTACAAACAGCCTGGGAAAGACACGGTAGGAGATGAACCAGTACAAACAGCCTAGGTAAGCCACGGTGGGGAAATGAACCGCTACAGACTGCATGGGAAAGCCACGGTGGAGGAATGAACCAGTGCAGACAGCCTCGGAAAGCCACAGTGTGGGAATGAACCGGTACAGACTGCCTGGGAAAGCCAAGGTGGGGAATGAACCATTTCAGACTGCCTGCAAAAGCCACTGTGGGGAAGTAACCAGTTCAGACTGCCTGGGAAAGCCACGGCAGGGGAATGAACCAGTACAGACTTCCTGGGAAAGCCAATGTGGGGAATGAACAAGTACAGACAGACTGAGAAAGCCAGAGTGTGGGAATGAACCAGTACAGACTGCCTAGGAAAGCCACGGCGGAGAATGAATCATTTCAGACTGCCTGCAAAAGCCACGGTGGGGAATGAACCAGAACATACTTCTCGGGAAAGCCACAGTGGAGAACTGACCACTAAAGACTACCTGAGAAACCCAAGGTGGGGAAAGAACAAGTACAGACTGCCTGGGAAAGCCGCAGTGGGGGAATGAACCAGTACAGAGTGCCTGGGAAAGTTACCGTGGGGGAATGAACCAGTACAAACAGCCTGGGAGAGCGACTGTGGGAAATGGATCAGTACAGAGAGCCTAGGAAAGCCACGGTGGGGAATGAACCACGACAGACTGCATGGGAAATCTACGGTGAGGGAATAAACCAGTGCAGACAGCCTCGGAAAGCCACAGTGTGGCAATGAAACAGTACAGCCTAGGAAAGCCAAGGTAGAATGAACCACTTCAAACTGCCTGCAAAAGCCACTGTGGGGAATGAACCAGTTCAGACTAATTGGGAAAGCCCCGATTTGGGAATGAACCAGTGCAGACTGCCTGGAAAATCCATGGTGGGGGAATGAATCAGTACAGACTTCCTAAGAAAGCCACTGTGGGGAATGAACAAGTACAGACAGACTGGAAAAGCCACTGTATGGGAATGAAACAGTACAGACTGCCTGGGAAAGACACGGCGGAGAATGAACCACTTCAGACTGCCTGCAAAAGCCACGGTGGGGAATAAACCAGAACATACTGCTTGGGAAAGCCACAGTGGGTTTAATGATCCAGTAGAGACTGCCAGGGAAAGCAACGCTGGGGGAATGAAGCAGAAAACAGTGCCTGGGAAAGCCACGGTGGGGAATAAACTAGTAGAGAGAGATTGGGAAAGCCACAGTGTGGGAATAAACCAATATAGACTGTCTTGGAAAGCCACGTTAGAGAATGAACCACTACAGACTGCCTGGAAAAGCCATGGTGGACAACGAACCAGTACAGACTGCCTGAGAAAGCCACAGTTGTGGAATGAACCAGTACAGACTACATGGGAAAGCCACAGTGGGGAAATGAACCATTACAGACTGCCCGGGAAAGCCACGGTGGGGGAATGAACCAGTACAGACAGCCTGGGAAAGCCACAGTGTGGGAAGGAACCAGTGCAGACAGCCTAAAAAACCAACGCATTGGGAATGAACCAGTACAGACTGCATGGAAAAGCCACGGTGGGGGAATGAACCAGTGCAGACAGACTGGGAAAGCCACATTGTTGGAATGAACCAATATAGACTGCCTTGGAAAGTCACCGTGGGGGAACGAACCATTACAAACAGCCTGGGAAAGCCATGGCGGGAAATGAACCAGTACAGACAGCCTAGGAAAGCCACGGTGCGGGGAATGAACAAGTACAGACTTCATGGAAAAGCCACGGTGGGGGAATGATCCAGTGCAGACAACCTCGGAAAGCTACAGTGTGAGAATGAACCAGTACAGACTGCCTGGAAAAGCAAAGGTAGAGAATGAACGAGTACAGAATGCCTGGGAAAACCACGGTGGGGAAGGAATTAGTACAGACACACTGGGAAAGCCACAGTGTGGGAATGAACCTGTAAAGACTGCCTCGGAATTCCACGGTAGAGAATAAACCACTACAGACTGCCTAGTAAAACCACAGTGGTGAATGAGCCAGTACAGACTGCCTGGAAAAGCCACGGTGGAAAATGAAGCACTACAGACTGCCTGCTAAAGCCACGGTGGGAAATGAGCCCGTACAGACTGCCTGGATACGTCACATTGTGGGAATGAAACAGTGCGAAGAGCCTAGGAAAGCCACGGTGAGGGAATGAATCAGTGCAGACTGCCTGGGAAAGCAACGGTGGGGGAATGAAATAGTGCAAACAGCATAGGAAAGCAACGATGTGGGAATGAACCAGTACAAACTGCCTGGGAAAGCCACGGTGTGGGGAATGAACCAGTACAGACAACCTAGGAAACCACAGTGGGGGAAAGAACCAGTACAAACTGCATGGGAAAGCCACTGGTGGGGGAATGAACCAGTACAGAGTGCCTGGGAAAGTTACCGTGGGGAGTGAACCAGTACAAACAGCATGGGAAAGGCACGGTGGGAAATGAACCAGAACAGACAGCCTAGGAAAGCTACGGTGGGGAAATGAACCATTACAGACTGCATGGGAAAGCCACGGTGGAGGAATGAACCAGTGCAGACAGCCTCGGACAGCCACAGTGTGGAAATGAACCAACAAAGACTGCGTGGGAAAGCCAAGGTAGAGAATGAACCACTTCAGACTGCCTGCAAAAGCCATTGTGAGGAATGAACCAGTTCAGACTTCCTGGGAAAGCCACAATGGGGGAAGGAACCGGTATAGACTTTCTAGGAAAGCCCCTGTGGGGGAAGGAACAAGTACAAACAGACTGGGAAAACAACAGTGTGGGAATGAACCAGTACAGACTGCCTGGGAAAGCCACGGTGGGGAATGAACCAGTACAGACTGCCTGGAAAAGCCACAGTGTGGGAATGAAACAGTACGAACAGGCTTGGAAAGCCACGGTGGGGGAATGAACCAGTGCACTGCCTGGGAGAGCCACAGTGGGTGAATGAACCAGTGCAAACAGCCTAGGGAAGCCACGGTGTGGGAATGAACCAGTACAGACTACCTTGGAAAGACACGGTGGGGGAATGAACCATTACAGACTGCCTGAGAAAGTCACCGTGGGGGGATGAACCAGTACAAACACCCTGGGAAAGGCACAGTGGGAAATGAATGATTACAGACAGCTTAGGAAAGCCACGGTGGGGGAATGAACCAGCACAAACGGCATGGGAGAGCCATAGTGGGGGAATGAACCAGTGCAGATAGACACGGAAAGCCAAGGGTGAGAATGAACGAGTACAGGATGTCTGGGAAAGCCACGGTGGGGAAGGAACTAGTACAGACACACTTGGAAAGCCACAGTGTGGGAATGAACCTGTAAAGACAGCCTCGGAATTCCACGGTAGAGAATGAACCACTACAGACTGCCGAGAAAAGCCAAAGTGGCGACTGGACCATTACAGACTGCCTGGGAAAGCCACGGTGGAGAATTAGCCACTACAGACTGCCTGGAAAAGCAAGGTAAGAGAATGAACCAGTAGAGACTGCCTAGGAAAGTTACCGTGGGGGAATGAACCAGTACAAACAGCCTGGGAAAGCCATGGTGGGAAATGGACGAATACAGAGGGCCTAGGAAAGCCACGGTGGGAAATGAACCACTAAAGACTGCATGGGAAAGCCACGGTGGGAGAATGAACCAGTGCAGACAGCCTCGGACAGCCAGTGTGTGGCAATGAACCAGTACAGCCTGGGAAATCCAAGGTAGAGAATTAAAGACTTCAGACTGCCTGCAAAAGCCACTGTGGGTAATGAACCAGTTCATACTGCTTGGGAAAGCCACGGTGGGGGAATGAACCAGTACAGACTGCCTGGGAAAGTCATCGTGGGGGAACGAACCAGTTGAAACAGCCTGGGAAAGGCACAGTGGGAAATGAACCAGTACAGACAGCATAGGAAAGCCACGGTGGGGGGAATGAACTAGTACAAACTGCATGGGAAAGCCACGGTGGGGGAATGAACCAGTGCAGACAGCCTCGGAAAGCCACAGCGTGGGAATGAACCAGTACAGACAGCCTGGGAAAGCCAAGGTGGAGAATGAACCACTTCAGACTGCCCGCAAGGGCCACTGTGGGGAATGAACCAGTTCAGATTGACTGGGAAAGCCATAGTGGGGGAACAAACCAGAACAGACTGCTTGGGAAGTCCATGGTGGGGGAATTAACCAGTACAGACTTCCTGGGAAAGCCACTGTGGGGGAATCAACAAGTACAGACAGACTGGGAAAGCCACAGTGTGGGAATGAACCAGTACAGACTGCGTGGGAAAGCCACCGCGGAGAATGAACCACTTCAGACTGCCTGCAAAGGCCACGGTGGGGAATGAACCAGAACATACTGCTTAGGAACGCCACAGTGGGGGAATGATCCAGTACTGACTGCTTGGGAAAGCTAGTGTGGGGAGTGACGCAGTACAGACTTCCTGGGAAAGCCACAGTGGGGAATGAACCAGTACAGACTGCCTGTTAAAGCCACGGTGGGAAATGAACCAGTACAGACTGCCTAGAAAAGCCAGTGTGTGGGAATGAATCAGTACGAACAGGTTGGGACAGCCACGGTGGGGGAATGAGCCATTGCAGACTGCCTGTGAAAGCCACGGTGTGGGAATGAACCAGTACAGACTGCCTGGGAAAGCCAAGTTGGAAAATGAACCACTATAGACTGCCTGGAAAAGCTAGGGTGTCGAATGAACCAGTGCAGACTGCTTGGGAAAGCCACGGTTGGGGAATGAACCTATGCAGATAGCATGGGAAAGCCAAGCTGGGCAATGAACCAGTACCGACAGCATAGGAAAGCCACGGTGGGGAAATAGACCAGTACAGACTGCCTGGGAAAGCCACGGCGAAAAATGAACAACTACAGATTGCCTGGAAAAGCCACGGTGGGGAATTAACCAGTACAAACTGCCTGGGAAGACCACGGTGGGGAATGAACCAGTACACACTGCCTGGGAAAACCATGGTGGGGAAATGAAAAAGTATAGACTTCTTGGGAAAGCCACTGTGGGGGAATGAACAAGTACAAACAGACTGGGAAAGCCACAGTGTGGGAATGAACCAGTACAGACTGCCTGGGAAAGCCACGGCGGAGAATGAACCATTTCAGACTACCTGCAAAAGCCACGGTGGGGAATGAACCAAAACATACTGCTTGGGAAAGCCACAGTGGGTGAATGATCCAGTACAGACTGCCTGGCAATGAAGCAGTACAGACTGCCAGGGAAAGCACCGGTGGGGAATGAACCAGTACAGACTGCCTGCGAAAGTCACGGTGGGGGAATGAACCAGTGCAGACGACTGGGAAAGCCATAATGTGGAAATGAACTAGTACAGGCTGCCTGGAAAAGCCACGGTGGAGAATGAACCACTACAGACTGTCTGGTAAAGCCACGGTGGGGAATGAACCAGTACAGACTGCCTGGAAAAGACACAGTGTGGGAACGAAACAGTACGAATAGGCTAGGAAAGCCACGGTGGGGGAATAAACACATGCAGACTGCCTGGGAAGGCCACAATGAGGGAATGAACCAGTGCAAACAGCCTGGGAAAGGCACGGTGGGAAATGAACCATTACAGACAGCCTGGGAAAGCCACGGTGTGGGAATGAACCGGTACAAACTACCTTGGAAAGACACTGTGGGGGAATGAACCAGTACAGACTGCCTGGGAAAGTCACTGTGGGGGGATGAACCAGTACAAACAGCCTGGGAAAGGCACGGTGGGAAATGAACCATTACAGACAGCCTAGGAAAGCCACGGTGTGGCAATGAACCAGTACAGCCTGGGAAATACAAGATGGAGAATGAACCACCTTAGACTTACTGCAAAAGCCTCTGAGGAGAATGAACCAGTTCATACTGCCTTGGAAATCCATGGTGGGGGAATGAGCCAGTACAGACTTCCTGGGAAAGTCACTGTAGGGAATGAACAAGTACAGGCAGACTGGGAAAACCATTGTGTGGGAATGAACCAGTAGAGACTGCCTGGGAAAGACATGGCGGAGAATGAACCAATTTAGACAGCCGGCAAAAGCCACGGTGGGAAATGAGCCAGAACATACTGCTTGGGAACGCCACAGTGGGAGAATGATCTAGTACAGACTGCTGGGGAAAGCCACGTTGGGGGAATGAAGCAGTACAGACTGCCTGGGAGAGCCACGGTGGGGAATGATGTAGTACAGACAGATTGGGAAAGCCACAGTGTGGGAATGAACCAATAGAGACTGCCTCGGAAAGCCACGTTGGAGAATGAACCACTACAGACTGCCTGCAAAAGCCACGGTGGGGAATGAACCAGTACAGACTGCCTGCAAAAGCCACAGTGGGGAAATGAACCAGTACAGACTGCCTGGGAAAGCCACGATGGGGGACTGAACCAGTACAGACAGACTGGGAAAGCAACAGTGTGGGAATGTACCAGTGTATACAGCCTAAGAAAGCCACAGTTGGGGAATGAACCAGGACAGACTGCATGGGAAAGACACGGTGGGGGAATGAACCAGTGGAGACAGCCAGGGAAAGCCACTGTGTGGGAATAAACCAGTACAGACTGCCTCGAAAAGTCACCTTGGGAGAATGAACCAGTATAAATAGCCTGGGAAAACCACGGTGGGAAATGAACCTGAACAGACAGCCTAGGAAAGCCACGGTGAGAGGAATGAACCAGTACAGACTGCCTGGGAAAGCTGAGGTGGAGAATGAACCACTACAGAGTACCTGGGAAAGCCACGGTGGGGAATGAACTGGTACAGACAGACTGGGAAAGCCACAGTGTGGGAATAAAACAGTAAAGACTGCCCTGGAATTCCACGGTGGAGAATAAACCACTACAGACTGCCTAGAAAAGCCACAGTGGTGAATGAACCAGTACAGACTGCCTGGGAAAGCCACGGTGGAGAAATAACCAATAGAGACTGCCTGAAAAAGCCACCGTTGGGAATGAACCAGTACACACTGCCTGGGAAAGCCACAGTGGGGGAATGAACCAGTACAGACTGCCTGGGAAAATCACCGTGGGAGAATGAACCAGTTCAAACAGCCTGGAAAAACCACGGTGGGAAATGAACCAGTACAGACAGCCTAGGAAATCTACGGTGGGGGAATGAACCACTACAGACTGCATGGGAAAGCCACAGTGTGGGAATGAACCAGTAGAGACTGCCTGGGAAAGCCAAGGTGGAGAATGAACCGCTTCAGACTGCATGCAAAAGCCAGGGTGGGGAATGAATCAGTTCACATTGCCTGGGAAAGCGACAGTTGTGGAATGAACCATTACTGACTACATGGGAAAGCCACAGTGGGGAAATACACCAGTACAGACTGCCTGGGAAAGCCACGGTGGGGGAATGAACCAGCACACACAGACTGGGAAAGCAACAGTGTGGGAATGAACTAGTGCAGACAGCCTAAGAAAGCCACGGTTGGGGAATGAACCAGGACAGACTGCATGGGAAAGACACGGTGAGGGAATGAACCAGTGGAGACAGCCAGGGAAAGCCACTGCGTGGGAATAAACCACTGCAGACTACCTCGAAAAGTCACCTTGGGGAATAAACCAGTACAAACAGCCTGGGAAAGCCACGGTGGGAAATGAACCAGTACAGACAGCCTAGAAAAGCCACGGTGGGGGGAATGAACCAGTACAGACTGCCTGGGAAAGCTAAGGTGGAGAATGAACCAGTACAGAGTGCCTAGGAAAGCCACGTTTTGGAATGAACCAGTACAGACAGACTGGGAAAGCCACAGTGTGGGAATGATCCAGTAAAACTGTCTAGGAATTCCACGGTGGAAAATAAACCACTACAGACTGCCTAGAAAAGCCACAGTGGTGAATGAACCAGTACAGACTGCCTGGGAAAGCCACGGTGGAGAAATATCCAATACAGACTGCCTGAAAAAGCCACCGTGGGGAATGAACCAGTACACACTGCCTGGGAAAGTCACCGTGGGGGAATGAACCAGTTCAAACAGCCTGGGAAAGCCACGGCGGGAAATGAACCAATACAGACAGCCTAGGAAATCTACGGTGGAGGAATGAACCACTACAGACTGCATGGGAAATCCAGGGTGGGGGAATGAACAGGTGCAGACAGCCTCTGAAAGCGACAGTGTGGGAATGAACCAGTAGAGACTGCATGGAAAAGCCAAGGTGGAGAATGAACCACTTCAGACTGCCTGCAAACGCCAGGGTGGTGAATGAACGAGTTCAGATTTCCTGGGAAAGCCACGGTGGGGGAATGAACCAGTACAGAATGCTTCGGAAAGCCACAGTGTGGCAACAAACTAGTGTAGACAACCTAAGAAAGCCACTGTGGGGAATGAACCAGTTCATACTGCCTTGGAAATCCATGGTGGGGGAATGAACCAGTACAGACTTCCTGGGAAAGTCACTGTAGGAAATGAACAAGTACAGGCAGACTGGGAAAGCCACTGTGTGGGAATGAACCAGTACAGACCGCCTGGGAAAGACACGGCGGAGAATGAACCAATTTAGACAGCCTGCAAAAGCCACGGTGGGGAATGAACCAGAACATACCGCTTGGGAACGCCACAGTGGGAGAATGATTCAGTACATACTGCTTGGGAAAGCCACGTTGGGGGAATGAAGCAGTATAGACTGCCTGGGAGAGCCACGGTGGGGAATGATCTAGTTTAGACAGATTGGGAAACCCACAGTGTGGGAATGAACCAGTACAGACTGCATTGGAAATCCACGTTGGAGCATGAACCACTACAGACTGCCTGCAAAAGCCTCGGTGGGGAATGAACCAGTACAGACTGCCTGGGAAAGCCACAGTTGTGGAATGAACCAGTACCGACTACATGGGAAAGCCACAGTGGGGAAATGAACCAATACAGACTGCCTGGGAAAGCCACGTTAGGAAAATGAACCAGTACAGACAGACAGGGAAACCCACAGTGAGGGAATGAACCAGTGTAGACAGCCTAAGAAAGCCACAGTTGGGGAATGAACCAGGACAGACTGCATGGGAAGGACACGGTGGGGGAATGAACCAGTGGAGACAGCCAGGGAAAGCCACTGTGTGGGAATGAACCAGTACAGACTGCCTGGAAAAGTCACCTTGGGGGAATGAACCAGTACAAACAGCCTGGGGAAGACACGGTGGGAAATGAACCTGTACAGACAGCCTAGGAAAGCCACGGTGAGGGGAATGAACCAGCACAGACTGCCTGGGAAAGCTAAGGTGGAGAATGAACCAGTACAGAGTGCCTGGGAAAGCCACAGTGGGGAATGAACTGGTACAGACAGACTGTGAAAGCCAAAGTGTGGGAATAAAACAGTAAAGACTGCCTAGGAATTTCACAGTGGAGAATAAACCACTACAGACTGCCTAGAAAAGCCACAGCGGTGAATGAACCAGTACAGACTGCCTGGGAAAGCCACGGTGGAGAAATAACCAGTACAGACTGTCCGGGAAAGTCACCGTGGGGGAATGAACCAGTTCAAACAGCCTGGGAAAGCCACAGTGGGAAATGAACCAGTACAAACAGCCTAGGAAAGATACGGTGGGGGAATGAACCACTACAGACTGCATGGGAAAGCCACGGTGGGGGAATGAACAAGAGCAGACAGCCTCGGAAAGCCACAGTGTGGGAATGAACCAGTAGAGACTGCCTGGGAAAGCCAAGGTGGAGAATGAACCGCTTCAGACTGCCTGCAAAAGTCAGGGTGGGGAATGATCCAGTTCAGATTACCTGGGAATGCCACGGTGGGGGAATGAACCAGTACAGACTACTTGGGAAAGCCACAGTGTGGGAACGAACTAGTGTAGACAGCCTAAGAAAGCCACGGCTGGGGAATGAACCAGTAGAGACTGCATAGGAAAGCCACGATGGGGGAATGAACCAGTGGAGACAGCCTGGGAAAGCCAAATTGTGGGAATAAACCAGTACAGACTGCCTGGAAAAGTCACCGTTGGGGAATGAACCAGTAAAAACAGCCTGGGAAAGCTAGGGTGGGAAATGAACCAGTACAGACAGCCTAGGAAAGATACGGTGGGGGAATGAACCGGTACAGACTGCATGGGAAAGCCACAGTGGGGGAATGAAGCAGTGCAGATAGCCTCGGAAATCCACAGTGTGGGAATGAGCCAGTACAGACTGCCTGGGAAAGCCAAGGTGGGGAATGAACCAGTGCAGACTGCCTGGGAAAGCCACGGTTGGGGAATGAACCAGTGCAGACAGCATGGGAAAGCCACGCTGGGGAATAAACCAGTACCGACAGCATAAGAAAGCCACGGTGGGGAAATAGACCACTACAGACTGCCTGGGAAAGCCACGGTGGGGAATGAACGAGTGCAGACAACCTGGGAAAGCCACAGGTTGGGAATGAACCAGTACAGACTGCCTGGGAAAGCCCGGATCGAGAATGAACCACTACAGACTACCTGCAAAAGACACGGTTGGTAATGAACCATATACAGACCGCCTGGGAAAGCACGGTGCGGCAATGAACCAGTAGAGACTGCCTAAGAAAGTCACGGTGGGGGAATGAACCAATAGACACTGCCTGGAAAAGCCACGGTGGGGGAATAAACCAGTACAGAAAGCCTGGGAAAGCCACAGTGTGGGAATGAACCAGTACAGAGTGCCTGGGAAAGCCACGGTAAAGAATGAACCACTACATACTGCCTGGAAATGCCACGTTGGGCAATGAACCAGTACAAACTTCCTAGGAAAGCCACAGTTGGGGATGAACCAGTGCAGAGTACATGGAAAAGTCACGGTGGGGGAATGGACCAGTACAGACTGCATGGAACAGCCACGATGGGGAATGAACTAGTACAGACATCCTGTAAAAGCCACAGTGTGGCTAATGAACCAGTAGAGACTGCGTGGGAAAGCTGCGGTGGAGAATGAACTACTGCAGACTGCCTGGGAAAGCCACGGTGAGGGAATAAACCAGTGCAGACTGCCTGGGAAATCCACGGTGGGGGACTGAACCAGTACAGACGGCCTAGGAAAGCCACAGAGTGGGAATGCACCAGTAAAGAATGCCTGGGAAAGCCACGGGGAATGAAATAGAACATACTGCTTGGGAAAGCCACAATAGGGGGAATGATCCAGTACAGACTACTAGGGAAAGCCACGGTGGGGGAATGAAGCAGAACAGACTGCCTGGGAAAGCCATGGTAGGGAATTAATTGGTACAGACAAATTGGGAAAGCCACAGTGTGGGAATAAACCGATACAGACTGCCTTGCAAAGCCACGTTAGAGAATGAACCACTACAGACTGCCTGGAAAAGCAACGGTGAAGGACGAACCAGTACAGACTGCCTGGGAAAGCCACAGTTGTGGAATGAACCAGTACAGACTACATGGGAAAGCCACATTGGGGAGATGAACTAGTACAGACTGCCTGGGAAAGCCACGGTGGGGAATGAACCACTACGAACAGCCTTGGAAAGCTACAGTGTGGGAATGAACCAGTGCAGACACCCTAAGAAAGCCATGGTTAGGGAATGAACCAGTACAGACTGTATGGAAAAGCCACGGTTGGGGAATGAACCAGTGCAGACAGCCTGGGAAAGCCACATTGTTGGAATGAACCAGTATAGACTGCCTGGGAAAGTCACAGTGGGGGAATCAACCATTACAAACAGCCTGGGAAAGCCATGGTGGGAAATGAACCAGTAAGGACATTCTAGGAAAGCCACGGTGCGGGGAATGAGCTAGCAAAGACTTCTTGCGAAAGCCACGGTGGGGGAATGAACCAATGCAGACAGCCTCGGAAAGGTACAGTGTGGGAATGAACCAGTACAGACTGCCTGGGAAAGCCAAGGTAGAGAATGAACGAGTACAGACTGCCTGGGAAAGACACGTTGGGGAATGAACTAGTACAGACAAAGTGGGAAAGCCACAGTGTGGGAATGAACCAGTAAAGACTGCCTCGGAATTCCACGGTAGAGAATGAACCACTACAGACTGCCGAGAAAAGCCACAGTGGTGAATGAACCAGTACAGACTGTATGGAAAAGCCAAGGTGGAGAATGAACGAGTACAGACTGCCTGGGAAAGTCACCGTGGGGGAATGAACCAGTACAGAATGCCTGGGAATGCCGCGGTGGGGGAATGAACCAGTATAGATTGCCAGGGAAAGTTACTGTGAGGGTATGAACCAGTACAAAGACTTGGGAAAGGCATGGTGGGAAATAAACCAGTACAGACAGCCTAGGTAAGCCACGGTGGGGTAATGAACCAGTAGAGACTGCCTGAGAAAGCCAAGGTGGAGAATGAACCACTTCAGACTGCCCGCAAAAGCAATTGTGGGGAATGAACCAGTTCAGATTGCCTGGGAAAGCCATGGTGGGGGAATGAACCAGTACAGACTGCTTGGGTAATCCATGGTGGGGGAATGAGCCAGTACAGACTTCCGGGAAAGCCAATGTGGGTGAATGAACAAGTACAGACAAACTGAGAAATCCAGTGTGGGAATGAACCAGTAGAGACTACCTGGGAAAGCCACAGCGGAGAATGAACCACTTCAGACTGCCTGTAAAAGCCACGGTGGGGGATGAACCAGAGCATACTGCTTAGGAACGCCACAGTGGGGGAATGATCCAGTAGAGACTGCCTGGGAAAGCCACGGTGGGGGAATGAACCAGTGCAGACAGCTTGCGAAACCCACACTGCAGAAAATTATTAGTACAGACTGCCTGGGAAAGCCACGGTGGAGAATGAACCACTACAGACTGCATGATAAAGCCACGGTGGGGAATGAACAAGTACAGACTGCCTAGAAAAGCCAGTGTATTGGAATGACAGTACGAACAGCCTAGGAAAGCCACGGTGGGGAAATGAACCAGTGCAGACTGCCTGGGAAAGCCACGGTGGGGAATGAACTAGAACAAACAGCCTAGGAAAGCCACGGTGTAGGAATGAACCTGTATAGAGTGCCTGGTAAAGCCACGTTGGAGAATGAACCACTACAAACTGCCTGTAAAGGCCAGGGTGTCAAATGAACCAGTGCAGACTGCTTGGGAAAGCCAAGGTTGGGGAATGAACCTGTGTAGAAAGCATGGGAAAGCCACGCTAGGGAATGAACAAGTACCGACAGCACAGGAAAGCCACGGTGGGGGAATAGACCAGTACAGACTGCCTGGGAAAGCCACGGTGGGGGAATGAACAAGTGCAGACAGCCTGGGAAAGCCAGAGTGTAGGAATGAGCCATACAGACTGCCTGGGAAACCCACAGTCGAGAATGGACACTAAAGACTGCCTGCAAAAGACACGGAGGGGAATGAACCAGTACAAACCGCCTGGGAAAGCCACGGTTGGGCAATGAACCAGTAGAGACTGCCTGGGAAAGTCACAGTTGGGAATGAACCAGTACAGACTGCCTGGGAAAGCCACGGTGGGGGAATGAACCAGTACAGATAGCCTGGGAAAACCACAGTGTGGGAATGAACCAGTACACACTGCCTGGGAAAGCCATGGTAGAGAAAGAACCACTACATGCTACCTGGAAAAGCCACGTTGGGTAATGAACCAGTACAGACTTCCTAGGAAAGCCAGAGTTGGGAATGAACCATGCAGAGTGCTTCGAAAAGTCACGGTGTGGGAAGGAACTAGTACAGACTGCCTGGAAGAGCCACGGTGGGGAATGAACTAGTACAGACTGTCTGGAACAGCCACGGTGGGGAATGAACTAGTACAGACTTCCTGTAGAAGCCACAGTGTGGCTAATGAACCAGTAGAGACTGCGTGGGAAAGCCGCGGTGGAGAATGAACTACTATAGACTGCCTGGGAAAGCCACGGTGGGGGAATCAACCAGTACAGACTGCCTGGGAAAGCCACGGTGGGGGAATGAACCAGAACAGAGAGCATGGGAATGCCACAGTGTGGGAATGATCCAGTACAGATTGCCTAGGAAATCCACGGTGCAGAATAAACCACTACAGACTGCCGGAAAAAGCCACGGTGGGGAATGAACCAGTATAGACTGCATGGGATACCCACGTTGGGGAATGAACCAGTACAGACTGCCTTGGAAAGCCACGGTGGGGGTATGAACCAGTACAGACTGCATGGAATAGCCACGTTGGGGAATGAATTATTACAGACAGACTGGGAAAGCCGCAGTGTGTGAATGAACCGATAGAGAATGCCTTGGAAAGCCACGTTAGAGAATGAACCACTACAGACTGCTTGAAAAGCCACGGTGGAGAACGAACCACTACAGACTGTCTGGGAAAGCCATAGTAGTGGAATGAACCAGTATAGACTACATGGGAAAGCCACAGTGGGGAAATGAACCAGTACAGACTGCCTGGGAAAGCCATGGTGGGGGAATGAACCAGTATAGCAGCCTGGGAAAGCTACAGTGTGGGAATGAACCAGTGCAGACAGTCTAAGATTGCCATGGTTGGGGAATCAACCAGTACAGACAGCCTGAAAAAGCCACATTGTGGGAATGAACCATTACAAACAGCCTGGGAAAGCCATGGCGGAAAATGAACCAGTACAGACAGCCTGGGAAAGCCATGGCGGAAAATGAACCGGTACAGACTGCCTGGGAAAGTAACGGTAGAGAATGAACCACTACATACTGCCTGGAAAAGCCACGTTGAGGAATGAACCAGTACAGACTTCCTAGGAAAACCACAGTCCTGAATGAACTAGTGCAGAGTGCTTGGAAAAGTCACGGTGGGGGAATGAACCAGTACAGACTGCCTGGAATAGCCACGGTGGGAATGAACTAGTACAGACATCCTGTAAGAGCCACAGTGTGGCTAATGAACCAGTAGAGACTGCGTGGGAAAGCCGCGGTGGGGGAATGAACCAGTATAGATTGCCAGGGAAAGTTACTGTGAGGGTATGAACCAGTACAAAGACTTGAGAAAGGCATGGTGGGAAATAAACCAGTACAGACAGCCTAGGTAAGCCACGGTGGGGGAATGAACCAGTAGAGACTGCCTGGGAAAGCCATGGTGGAGAATGAACCACTTCAGACTGCCCGCAAAAGCCACTGCGGGGAATTAAACAGTTCAGATTGACTGGGAAAGCCATGGTGGGGGAATGAACCAGTACAGACTGCTTGGGTAATCCATGGTGGGGGAATGAGCCAGTACAGACTTCCGGGAAAGCCACTGTGGGGGAATGAACAAGCACAGACAGACTGGGAAATCCACAGTGTGGGAATGAACCAGTAGAGACTACCTAGGAAAGCCACAGCGGAGAATGAACCACCTTAGACTGCCTGTAAAAGCCACGGTGGGGGATGAACCAGAACATACTGCTTAGGGACGCCACAGTGGGAGAATGATCCAGTAGAGACTGCCTGGGAAAGTCACGGTGGGGGAATGAACCAGTGCAGACAGCTTGCGAAAGCCACACTGTGAAAATTTATTAGTACAGACTGCCTGGGAAAGCCACGGTGGAGAATGGACCACTACAGACTGCATGATTAAACCACGGTGGAGAATGAACCAGTACAACAGCCTAGAAAGCCACGTGGGAATGAACCGAACAGTACAGACTGCTAAAAGCCAGGTGGGAATGAACAGTACGACTGCCTGGGAAAGCCCGGTGGGGAATGAACCAGTATAGATTGCAGGAAAGTATGTGAGGGTATGAACCAGTACAAAGCTTGAGAAAGCAGGTGGGAATAACAGTACAGACGCCTGGAAAGCCACGTGGGGGAATGAACCAGTAAGACTGCCTGGAAAGCCAGGTGGGAATGAACCATCAGACTGCCGGAAAAGCCATGGGAATGAACAGTCAGATGACTGGGAAAGCCAGTGGGGAATGAACCAGTACAGACTGCTTGGGAATCATGTGGGAATGACATACGACTCCGGGGAAGCCACGGGGAATGAACCACACAGACACTGGAAATCACGTTGGGAATGAACCAGTAAGACTCTAGGAAAGCCACAGGGAATGAACCACAGATGCTGAAAAGCCACGGTGGGGATGAACCAGACAACTGCTGGGAAAGCTACAGTGTGGGAATGAATCATTACAGACTGCCTGGCAAAGCCACGGTGGGAGAATGAACCAGTACAGAGAGCCTGGGAATACCACAGGGTGTGAATGGGTGAATTATCCAGTACAGAGTGCCTAGGAAAGCCACGGTGCAGAATGAACCACGACAGAATCCCGGGAAAAGCGACGGTGGGGGAATAAACCAGTACAGGCAGTTTGGAAAAGCCAAAGTGTGGGAATGAACCGGTACAGACTGCCTGATAAAGTCACGGTAGAGAATGAACCACTACATACTGCCTGGAAAAGCCACGTTGAGGAATGAACCAGTACAGACTTCCTAGGAAAGCCACAGTTGGGAATGAACCAGTGCAGAGTGCTTGGAAAAGTCACGGTGGGGGAATGAACCAGTACAGACTGTCTGGAACAACCACGACGGGGAATGAACTAGTACAGACATCCTGTAAAAGCCACAGTGTGGCTAATGAACCAGTAGAGACTGCTTGGGAAAGCCGCGGTGGAGAATGAACTACTGCAGACTGCCTGGGAAAGCCACGGTGGGGGAATGAACCAGCACAGACTGCGTGGAAAAGCCACGGTGGGGGACTGAACCAGTACAGACAGCCTGGGAAAGACACATTGTGGGAATGAACCAGTAAAGACTGCCTGGGAAAGCCACGGTAGAGAATGAACTAGTACAGACAGTCTGTGAAAGCCACAGTATAGGAATGAAACAGTACAGGCTGCCTGGGAAAGCCAAGGTGGAAAATGAACCGCTACAGATTGCCTGGAAAAGCCACAGTGGGGAATGAACCAGTACAGACTGCCTGGAAAAGCCAGGTTGGGGGAATGAACCAGTACAGAGAGCCTGGGAATGCCACAGTGTGGGAATGATCCAGTACAGACTGCTTAGGAAATCCACGGTGCAGAATAAATCACTACAGACTGCCGGAAAAAGCCACGGTGAGAAATGAACCGATATAGACTGCCTTGGAAAGCCACTGTGGGGGAATGAACCAGTACAGACTGCATGGGATACCCACGTTGGGGAATTGATTATTACAGACAGACTGGGAAAGCTGTAGTGTGGGAATGAACCGATACAGACTGCCTGGGAAAGCTACGGTGGAGAACGAACCACTACAGACTATCTGGGAAAGCCACGGTGGGGAATGAACCACTACAGACTGCTTGGGAAAGCTTTGGTGGGGGAATGAACCAGTACAGACTGCCTGCGAAAGCCACGTTGGGTAAATGAACCAGTGCAGACTGCCTGGGAAAGCCAAGGTGCAGAATGAACCACGGCAGACTACCTGGAAAAGCCACAGTGAGGAATGGACCAGTACAGACTGCCTGGGAAAGCCACTGTGGGGAACTGAACCAATACAGAGAGCCTAGAAATGCCACAGTGTGGGAATGATCCAGTACAGACTGCCTAGGTAATCCACGATGCAGAATGAACCACTACAGACTGCCGGAAAAAGCCACGGTGGGGAATGAATCAATATAGACTGCCTGGGAAAGCCATAGTTGGGAATGAGCCAGTAGAGACTGCCTGGGAAAGCCATGGCGGAAAATGAACCGGCACAGACTGCCTGGGAAAGTAACGGTAGAGAATGAACCACTACATACTGCCTGGAAAAGCCACGTTGAGGAATGAACCAGTACAGACTTCCTAGGAAAACCACAGTCCTGAATGAACTAGTGCAGAGTGCTTGGAAAAGTCACGGTGGGGGAATGAACCAGTACAGACTGCCTGGAACAACCACGACGGGGAATGAACTAGTACAGACATCCTGTAAAAGCCACAGTGTGGCTAATGAACCAGTAGAGACTGCGTGGGAAAGCCGCGGTGGAGAATGAACTACTACAGACTGCCTGGGAAAGCCACGGTGGGGGAATGAAGCAGCACAGACTGTCTGGGAAAGCCACGATGAGGGACCGAACCAGTACAGCCTGGGGAAGCCACATTTTGGGAATGAACCAGTAAAGACTGCCTGAGAAAGCCACGGTGGAGAATGAACTAGTACAGACAGCCCGTGAAAGCCACAGTATAGGAATGAATCAGTACAGGCTGCCTGAGAAAGCCACGGTGGAAAATGAACCACTACAGATTGCCTGGAAAAGCCACGGTGGGGAATAAACCAGTACAAACTGCCTGGGAAACACACAGTGGGGGAATGAACCAGTACATACTACCTGGGAAAACAATGGTTGGGAAATGAAACAGTACAGACTGCCTGGGAAAGCTACGGTTGGGGAATGAACCAGTACAGAGAGCCTGGGAAGGCCACGGTAGAGAATGAACCACTACATACTGCCTGGAAAAGCCACGTTGGGTAATGAACCAGTACAGACTTCCTAGGAAAGCCGCAGTTGGGAATGAACCAGTCCAGAGTGCTTGGAAAATTCACGGTGGGGGAATGAACCAGTACAGACTGCCTGGAGCAGCCACGGTGGGGAATGAACTAGTACAGACATCCTGTAAAAGCCACAGTGTGGCTAATGAACCAGTAGAGTCTGCCTGGGAAAGCCGCGGTGGAGAATGAACTACCACAGACTGTCTGGGAAAGCCACGGTGGGGGAATCAACTAGTACAGACTGCATGGGAAATCCACGGTGGGGGACTGAACCAGAACAGACAGCCTTGGAAAGCCACAGTGTGGAAATGAACCACTAAAGACTGCCTGGGAAAGCCACGGTGGAGAATGAATTAGTACAGACAGCCTGTGAAAGCCATAGTATAGGAATGAATCAGTACAGGCTGCCTGGGAAAGCCACGGTGGGGAATAAACCGGTACAAACTGCCTGGGAAACCCACGGTGGCGGAGTGAACCAGTACACACTACCTGGGAAAACCATGGTGGGGAAATTGAACCAGTACAGACTGCCTGGGAAAGCTACGGTTGGGGAATGAACCAATACAGAGAGCCTGGGAATGCCACAGTGTGGGAATGATCCAGTACAGACTGCCTAGGAAAGCCACGGTGCAGAATGAACCACTACAGACTGCCGGGAAAAGCCACGGTGGGGAATGAACCAGTACCGACTGCCTGGGAAAGCCACGGTTGGGGAATTAACCAGTACAGATTGCCTTGGAAAGCCACGGTGGGGAAATGAACTAGTACAGACTCCATGGAAAAGCCACGTTGGGGAATGAATTATTACAGACAGCCTGGGAAAGCCGTAGTGTGGGAATGAACCAATACAAACAGCCTGGGAAAGCCACGGTGGAGAACGAACCACTATAGACTGCCTGGAAAAGCCATGGTGGGGAATGAACCACTACAGACTGCTTGGGAAAGATATGGTGGGGGAATGAACCAGTACAGCCTGCCTGCGAAAGCCACGTTGGGTAAATGAACCAGTGCAGACTGCCTGGGAAAGCCGCAATGCAGAATGAACCACTACAGACTACTTGGAAAAGCCACGGTGAGGAATGGACCAGTACAGACTGCCTGGGAAAGCCACGTTGGAGAATGAACCACTACAGACTGCCTGGAAAAGCCACGGAGGGGAATGAACCAGTGCAGACTGCCTGGGAAAGCCACGGTTGGGGAACGAACCTGTGAAGACAGCATGGGAAAGGCACGGTGGGGAATGAACCAGTACCGACAGCATAGGAAAGCCACGGTGGGGAAATAGACCAGTACAGACTGCCTGGGAAAGCCACGACGGGGAATGAACAAGTGCAGACAGCCTGGGAAAGCCACAGGTTGGGAATGAACCAGTACAGACTGCCTGGGAAAGCCACAGTCGAGAATGAACCACTACAGACAGCCTGCAAAAGACACGGTGGAGAATGAACAAGTACAGAGCACCTTGGAAAGCCACGATTGGGCAATAAACCAGTAGAGACTGCCTGGGAAAGTCACGGTGGGGGAATAAACCAGTAAAGACTGCCTGGGAAAGCCACGTTGGGGGAATGAACCAGTACAGACAGCCTGTGAAAGCCACAGTGTGGGAATGAACCAGTAGAGACTGCCTGGGAAAGCCACGGTGGAGAATGAACAACTACATACTGCCTGGAAAAGCCACGTTGGGGAATGAACCAGTATAGACCTCCTAGGAAAGGCAGAGTTGGGAATGAACCAGTGCAGAGTGCTTGGAAAAGTCACGGTGGGGGAATGAACCAGTACAGACTGCCTGGAACAGCCACGATGGGGAATGAACTAGTACAGACATCCTGTAAAAGTCACAGTGTGGCTAATGAACCAGTAGAGACTGCGTGGGGAAGCCGCGGTGGAGAGTGAACTACTACAGACGGCCTGGGGAAGCCACGGTGGGGGAATCATCCAGTACAGACTGCCTGGGAAAGCCACGGTGGGGGACTGAACCAGTACAGACAGCCTGGGAAAGCCACATTGTTTGAATGAACCAGTAACGACTGCCTGGGAAAGCCACGGTGGAAAATAAACTAGTACAGACAGCCTGTGAAAGCCACAGTGTAGGAATGAATCAGTACAGGCTGCCTGGGAAAGCCAAGGTGGAAAATGAACCACTACAGATAACCTGGAAAAGCCACGGTGGGGAATGTACCAGTACAATCTACCTGGGAAAACCACGGTGGGGTAATGAACCAGTACACACTACCTGGGAAAACCATGGTGGGGAAATGAACCAGTACAGACTGCCTGGGAAAGCCACGGTGGGGGAATGAACCAGAACAGAGAGCCTGGGAATGCCACAGTGTGGGAATGATCCAGTACAGACTGCCTGGGAAAGCCACGGTGCAAAATGAACTACTACAGACTGCCGGGAAAAGCCACGGTGGGGAATGAACCAGTACAGATTGCCTGGGGAAGCCACTGTTGGAGAATGAACCAGTACAGACTGCCTTGGAAAGCCACGGTGGGGAAATGTTCCAGTACAGACTGCATGAGAAAGCCACGTTGGTAAATGAATTATTACAGACAGCCTGGAAAAGCCGCTGTGTGGGAATGAATCAATACGGACTGCCTGGGAAAGTCACGGTGGAGAACGAACCACTAGAGACTGCCTGGAAAAGCCACGGTGGGGAATGAAGCACTACAGACTGCTTGGGAAAACTATGGTGGAGGAATGAACCAGTACAGACTGCCTGCGAAAGCCACGTTGAGTAAATGAACCATTGCACAGCCTGGGAAAGCCAGGGTGCAGAATGAACCACTTCAGACTACCTGGAAAAGCCACACTGAGGAATGAACCAGTACAGATTGCTTGGGAAAGCCACGTTGGAGAATGAGCCACTACAGACTGCCTGGAAAAGCCACGGTGGGGAATGAGCTAGTGCAGACTGCCTGGGAAAGCCACGGTGCAGAATGAACCACTACAGACTGCCTGGAAAAGCCACAGTGAGGAATGAACCAGTACAGACTGCCTGAGAAAGACACGGTGGGGTAATGAACCAGTCCAGACTGCCTGAGAAAGCCAATGGGGAATGAACCAGTACAGATAGCCTAGAAAAGTCAGGGTGGCGAGGGTTGAAGCAGTACTTACAACCTAGGTAAGGTTAGGGTGGAGAGGGTTAGGCTAGTAGAGACAGCATTGGAAAGCCTGAGTGAGATGGATGAACCAGTATAATCAGCCAGAATAAATCAGGATGGAGAGCCTGGCTAAGGTCAGGGTGTGTGTCTGGGGGGGGGGGATTGAACCAATACAGACAGCCTTGCTATAGTCAGG
Source organism: Panulirus ornatus (assembly GCF_036320965.1). NCBI lineage: Eukaryota > Metazoa > Arthropoda > Malacostraca > Decapoda > Palinuridae > Panulirus > Panulirus ornatus. The sequence continues at coordinate 46,425,949 of NC_092224.1, forward strand.
GATGGAAATAGTGTATCAGGATAGACAACCTTGATAAGGTCGAGTTGAGGAGGGTTAAGCCAGTACAGGCAGCCTCGGAATGTCAAGGTGTGGAGTGCTGAAACAATACATGGGCTATTATGTCAGTAGAGGAGATTAAAACCAATACTGATTTGTCTGGTAAGGTCAGGGTGGGGAGGCTTGAATAATAATAGACAGTTTGGGAAAGTCAAGGTGGTAAGGGATGAAGCAGTACAGACAGCTTGGGTAAGGTCACACTGTGGAGTGTTGAGGTCGTACAGACAGCCTGGTTAAGGCCAGGGTGGGTGTTTTGTATAAGTACTGACAGCCTGACTAAGGTCAGGGTGGGAAGGGTTGAACCAATACGAACTGCCTAGTAAGGTTAGGGATAGGGGAGTTGTACTAGTATAGACAAACTGGATTAGGTTAAGATTGGGAGGCATGAACTAGTAGAGACAGCCTGGGTAAGGTCACGGTGGGGTGGGTTGAGCTAGTATAGACAGTCAGGGTAAGAGCAGGGTGGTGAAGATTGAACCAGTAAAATTTTCCTGGTTAGGCTCAAGGAGGAGAGGATTAAACTAGTCTCGATAAGGTCAGGGCGAGAAGGGTTGAACCAATACAGACAGCCAGGGAAGGTCAGGGTGGGGAGGGTTGAACCAGTACAGATAGCCTGGGTAAAGTCAGGGAGGGAAGGAGCTTGCCATAACAGACAGCCTGGGTAAGGTCAGGGTTTGGGTGTTGAGGTAGTAGAGACAGCCTGAGAAAGGTCAGGGTGGGGGGTTTGTATCAGTACTGACACCTTGGGTAAGGTCTAGAGGGTAAGGATAAAACCAGTACAAACAGCCTGGGTAAGGTCAGGATGGGGAAGTGAACCAGTGCAGATAGCCTGGGAAGATCAGGAGGGGAGAATTGAACCAGAACAGACAGCTTGGGTAAGTTCATGGTAAGGGGTTCTCGACCAGGACTGATAATCTATTTAAGGTCAGGAAGGGGAGGATTGAACCAGTACAGACACCATGGACAAGGTCAGGGTGGGGAGGATTGGAACAGTACAAACAGCCTGGGTAAGGTCAGGTTGGGGAAGTGAACCAGTAGATTGAACCAATACGGACTGCCTGGTAGAGTTAGGGAGGAAAGGGTCGTACCAGTATAGACAGCCTGGGTAAAGTCAGGGAGGGAAGGTGTGTACCAGAACAGACAGCCTGGTTAAGGTCAGGTTTGGGGAGGGTTACGCCATTACAGACAGCCTAGGAAGGTCAGGGTGAGGAGGCTTGAACTATAGCAGACAACTTAAGTAAGGTCACGGTTTGTAGGGTTCAGCCAAGACAGACATCCTAGAAAAGTCAGGGTGATGAGGGATGAAGCAATACAGTCAGGGTGGTGAGGGATGAAGCAATACAGTCAGGGTGATGAGGGATGAAGCAATACAGTCAGGGTGATGAGGGATGAAGCAATACAATCAGGGTGATGAGGGATGAAGCAATACAGTCAGGGTGGTGAGGGATGAAGCAATACAGTCAAAGTGGGGAGTGTTAAGGTAGTAAAGACAGCCTGATCAAGGTCAGGGTGATGAGGGATGAAGCAATACAGTCAGGGTGGTGAGGGATGAAGCAATACAGTCAGGGTGATGAGGGATGAAGCAATACAGTCAGGGTGATGAGGGATGAAGCAATACAGTCAGGGTGATGAGGGATGAAGCAATACAGTCAGAGTGGTGAGGGATGAAGCAATACAGTCAGGGTGGTGAGGGAAGAAGCAATACAGTCAGGGTGGTGAGGGATGAAGCAATACAGTCAGGGTGGTGAGGGATGAAGCAATACAGTCAGGGTGATGAGGGATGAAGCAATACAGTCAGGGTGATGAGGGATGAAGCAATACAGTCAGGGTGGTGAGGGATGAAGCAATACAGTCAGGGTGGTGAGGGATGAAGCAATACAGTCAGAGTGGTGAGGGATGAAGCAATACAGTCAGGGTGGTGAGGGATGAAGCAATACAGTCAGGGTGGTGAGGGATGAAGCAATACAGTCAGGGTGATGAGGGATGAAGCAATACAGTCAGGGTGATGAGGGATGAAGCAATACAGTCAGAGTGGGGAGTGTTAAGGTAGTAAAGACAGCCTGATCAAGGTCAGGGTGGTGAGGGATGAAGCAATACAGTCAGGGTGGTGAGGGATGAAGCAATACAGTCAGGGTGATGAGGGATGAAGCAATACAGTCAGAGTGGGGAGTGTTAAGGTAGTAAAGACAGCCTGATCAAGGTCAGGGTGGTGAGGGATGAAGCAATACAGTCAGGGTGATGAGGGATGAAGCAATACAGTCAGGGTGATGAGGGATGAAGCAATACAGTCAGAGTGGTGAGGGATGAAGCAATACAGTCAGGGTGGTGAGGGATGAAGCAATACAGTCAGAGTGGGGAGTGTTAAGGTAGTAAAGACAGCCTGATCAAGGTCAGGGTGGAGAATTTGTACCAGTACTAACAGCCTGGGTAAGGTCTGGAAGAGAAGAATTGAACCAGTACAGACAAGATGCTCAAGGTCAGGGTGGGAAGGGCTGAACCAGTACAAAATGCCTGGGCAAGGTCTGGGTGGGGAAGTGTACCAGTGGAGATAGCCTTAGTAGGTCAGGTAGGGGAGAACTGAACCAGTACAGACAGCCTGGTATGGTCAAGGGGAAAGGAATGAAACAATACAGACTGCCGGTAAGGATAGAGAGGGGAGGGTTGTACCAGTTTAGACAGACTGGGTAAGGTCAGGATGGGGAGGCGCGAACCAACAAAAACAGCCCAGGCAAGGTCATGGAGAGCTGGGTTGATCTAGTTAAAACATCTTAGTTAAGGTCAGGGAGAGGAGGAGTGAACGAGTAGAGAGAGCCAGGGCAAAGGTCAGGGCGGGGAGAGTTGAACCAGTGCAGGCAGCCTGAGAAAGCCAAAGGGGGGGGGAGATGAACTAGTACCGACAGCCTGAGGAAGGTCAGAGTGGTGAGGGTCAAGCCAGCACAGATAAACAGGGTAAGGTCAAGCCGGGAAGTTTAAACTAATTCAGGGTGCCTGGTAAGGTAATGGTGGGGAGAACTGTACCAGTACAAACAGCTTGAGTAAGGTCGGGGTGGTAAGGGTTGAACCAGTATAGACAATCTGAGGAAGGTCAGGTTGGGGAGGATTGAACTAGCACAGACCGCCAGGGAAAGTCAGGGCAGGGAGGGTTGAAGCAGGACAGACCCCGTGGAAGGTCAAGGTTTGGAGGGTGGGTCAGGGTGGTGAAAGTTTCCCAACACAATATTGTAAAGTGTTGTGCAGTCCTCCTGGTCAGGTGTAGCGGGTGATGGGTGGTGCAAGCCTCCCCACACATCACAGTATAGTGTGGTGAAGTCCTCCTGGTCAGGTGTAGCAGGTGATGGGTGGTGCAAGCCTCCCTACACATCACAGTATAGTGTGGTGAAGTCCTCCTGGTCAGGTGTAGCAGGTGATGGGTGGTTCAAGCCTCCCCACACATCACAGTATAGTGTGGTGAAGTCCTCCTGGTCAGGTGTAGCAGGTGATGGGTGGTGCAAGCCTCCCTACACATCACAGTATAGTGTGGTGAAGTCCTCCTGGTCAGGTGTAGCAGGTGATGGGTGGTGCAAGCCTCCCTACACATCACAGTATAGTGTGGTGAAGTCCTCCTGGTCAGGTGTAGCGGGTGATGTTCCTAGCACAACAGAGTTCATACTACGGAATGATAATAACTTACTATAGATGAACTAGGAGTTATCATCCCTTTAACTATAGCAGAGTTTGTACAGTACAGTGGCCACACCAATGATCTGCTGGTGACTTTCTTCGAAGCGGCGTGTGGAAGAGTGTGGAGGTAACTCTGGAGTGGAGTGGTGGTGTGTATAGTAAGATGGAGGTAACAGTAGGGTAGAGTGTTTGTGTGTGGAGGAGGATGGTGGTAATATTAGAGTGGGGTAGTGATGTACTGAGGAGAGTGGAGGTAACAATAAGGTGGAATAGCAGTGTGCAGGAGAAGGTGGAGGTAATAGTCGGGTGGAGTACTGGTGTGTGGAGGAGGATGGAGGTAATAGTAGAGTGGAATAGTGGTGGGTGGAGGAGAATGGAGGTAGTAGTAGGGTAGAGTGGTGGTGTGCGGAGGAGGGTGGAGGGACTAGTAGGGTGGAGTGGTGTTTTGCGGATGAGGGCGGTGGTACTAGTAGTGTGGACTGGTGGTATGTGGAGGTAATAGTAGGGTGGAGTGGCAGGGTATGGTTGAGAGTGTTGGTAATATTAGGATGGAGTGGTGGTGTGTGGAGGAGGGTAGAGGTAGCATTAGGGTGGAGCAGTAGTGTGTAGAGAGGGTGGAGGCAATAATAGGGTGGGATAATGATGTATTGAGGAGAGTGGAAGTAATGATTAGGTAGAGTGGTAGTGTGTGGAATAGAGATTTGTGGAGGAGGTGGTGGTAATAGAAGGGTGGTGTGTTGGTGTGTGGAGGAGGGTGGAAGCAATAGCAGAGTGGAGTTGTGGAGTGTGCAGGAGGGTGTAGGTAAAAGTAGGGGGAGTGATGGTATGTGGAGGAGGATGGAGGTAACAGTAGGGCGGGTGGTGGTGTGTGGAGGAGGATGGAGGTAACAGTAGGGTGAAGTGGTGGTGCATGGAGGAGGGTGGAAGTAATAGGAGGGTGGAGTGGTGGTGTATGGAGGAGGGTGGAGGTGATAGTCGAATGGAATGGTGGCGTGCGGTGGAAAGTGGAGGTAACAGTTATATAGAATAGTGGCATGTGGAAGAAATTGGAGGTAATAGTAGGTAGAGTAGTGGTCTGCGAAAAAGGGTGGAGGTAATAGTAGGATGGAGTGGTGGTGTTTAGAGGAGGGTGGAGGCAAAATAGGGTGGAGCGGTGTTATGCAGAAGAGGGTGGTGGTAATGTTAGGGTAGAATTTTGATGTGTGGAGGGGGTGGAGACAATAGTAGGGTGGAGTGGTAGGTTGTGGAGGAGGATGGAGGTAACAGAAGGGTGGAGTTGTGGTGTGTAGAAAAGGGTTGAGGTAACATCAGAGTGGAGTGATGAGTGGAGGTGGAGGAAATATTGGCAGGGTGGAGTGGTGGTGTGTGGAGGAGGGTGGAGGTAATAGTATGGTAGAGTGGTGGTGTGTGGAAGTGGGTGGGGGTAATAGTTGGTTGGAGTGTTGGTGTGTGGAGGAGGGCAGAGGTAGTAATAGGGTAGAGTGGTAGTGTTTGGAGGAGGGTGGATGTAATATCTTGATAGAATTCTTTTGTGTGTGGAGGGGTGGAGGTAACAGTAGGTTGGAACAGTGGTGTGTGGAGGCGGGTGGAGGTAACAGCAGGGTGAAGTGGTGGTGTGAGGTGGTGGGTAGAGATAATAGTAGGGTGGAATAATAGTGTGTTGAGGAGGGTGAAGGTAATGAATGGGTGGAGTGGTTTTATAGGGAGGAGGTTGGAGGTAGTAGAAGGTTGGAGTAGCGGTGTGTGGAGGAGGGTGGAGGTAACAGTAAGGTGGAGTAGTGGCGTGTGAAGGAGGGTGGAGGTATTAGTAGGGTGCAGTATTTGTGTTTGGAGGAGGGTGGAGGTAACGGGAAAGTGGAGTAGTAATGTGTGGAGGAGGATGAGGTAACAGTAAATGTGGAGTAGTGCTGTGTGGAGGAGGGTGGACGTAACAGCATATGTGGAGTTGTGGTGTGTGGAGGATGGTGGAAGTTATAGTAGGGTAGAGTTGTATTGTGTGGAAGAGGGTGGAGGTGATAGTAGGGTAGAGAAGCGGTGTGTGGAGAGGGTGGAAGTGATAATAGGGTGGTGGTTGTGTGTGGAGGAGAGTGGAGGTAATAGTAGGGTGGAGTGGTGGTGTGTGGAGGAGGGTGGAAGTAATATTAAGGTGGAGTTGTCGCGAGTGGAGGAGGGTGGAGGTAATAGTAGGGAGGAGTGGTGGTGTGTGGACGAGGGTGGAGGTAACAGTAGGGTGGAGTGGTGGTGTGTGTAGGAAGATGGAATTAACAGCAGGGTGGAGTGGTGGTGTGTGGAGGTAATAGAAGGGTGGAAAGGTTTTATTTGAAGGAGGTTGAAGGTAATAATAGGATGGAGTAGTGGTGTGTGGAGGAGGGTGGAGGAAACAGTAGGGCGGAGCTGTAGTGTTTGGAGGAAGATGGAGGTAACAGTAGAGTGGAGTAACGGTGTGTGGAGGAGAGTGGAGGTAACAGTAGAGTGGAGTAGTGGTGTGCGGAAGAGGGTGGAGGTAACAGTAAGGTGGAATATTGGTGTGCAGAGGAGGATGGAGTAATGGTGTGTGGAAGAGGGTGGAGGTAACAGTAGAGTGGAATAGTGGACTGCGGAGGAGGGTCGGGGTAACAGTAAGGTGGAGAAAAGGTGTGTGGCGGAGGTAAGAATAATGTTAAGGAAAGTAGCGTGAGGGAGGAGGGTTAACGGTAGGGTGAGGGAGGAGGGTTAACGGTAGGGCGATGGAGGAGTGTTAACGGTAGGGTGATGGAGGAGGGTTAACGGTAGGGTGATGGAGGAGGGTTAACGGTAGGGTGAGGAGGAGGGTTAACGGTAGGGTGATGGAGGAGGGTTAACGGTAGGGTGACGGAGGAGGGTTAACGGTAGGGTGATGGAGGAGGGTTAACGGTAGGGTGAGGGAGGATGTGCCGTACGCCTTCTCCAACAGGTCCCGGTACACACACCCCCACAGTATGTCTTGACCTGCTGAGGCTTACGCTTGTGACACACACATCCCAAAGCCTGGCTAACAATTCTCTGCTAGTGGTGTGTATTCTATATGCTGTTATATACATAATTGTTGTTTGTAAATTGCACGTTACGCTGGTGAAAAATGCACTGTTATTATATAGACTTTATAACGTTCAGAAGGCTTTTGTGGATCTGGATTATGTGTAGAACAGTCATATTATGCACGGCCAAGGAACAGAAGGAAGAAAATGTGAACAGTAAGAACATGATAAGTGATTGTGACTGTATCCAGTGTGATGGTGACGTGTGCGGGCGTCACACGCAGGACTCGACTGATGGTAAGGCAGGTGGTGAGCGGGAGTTCCTCCGAGGTAACAATACCATGGCCGTGAAACATACAGACGTGGCAGCGACCCTGGCAACCCTCACAGCCTACCTGGACACCATGAGGAAGATCAGGTGATGAACAAGATAGCTCGTACCTCCTATACCAGACGTCTTGCCTTACAGTGAGATTTTTCATAAAAGTTATCTGAAGTGTATTCTGTCGTATCTGAAGTGTATTCTGTCGTATCTGAAGTGTATTCTGTCGTATCTGAAGTGTGTTCTGTCGTATCTGAAGTGTATTCTGTCGTATCTGAAGTGTGCTCTGTCGTATCATCCCTTCTTAATCCAGTAACCAGCTGCTCGTCTCATTCCTTTTGTTTCAGTGTTCATGTACACATGTCATATGATTACCCATACCTGTATTTCCACGTGCTGCAAAATCTAATGATTCTCAAAATGCAAAGGGAAGTGATGAGAGATGTCTGTCTTACCTGCCGTTTATATGTTTGGAAAACTTCAACTTTCAGAATGAATCTTCTTTGGTTTCATGAATATTCCCAGCACTTCACTATTTATATCTTATTTGTTATAAAATGAAGCTATCGTTCATCATGATCCTTGCCTGCCCCTTAACTAACTCCGTTACTCTTCTACATGGAAAAGAAAACGTTAAGAAAACGTCGAGGTGAAGGGGACACTTGTTTTAGTTCAAACATCCTAAGTTTGCAATACAGTTTCCGTTTAAAAGAATGTATTTCTAAATTTTACTGATATATGTAATAAATCCATTCATGCGAGAATTAAAAATATTGTTGTTTGGTCTGTAAGCAGACAGAGGCAGGGGACCCGGCCGTACACTGGTGCAAATGACCTGCTGGAGGAGTTGCTATTCGTGTCCTCTGCCAACCTGCGTCTCCTGCTGGACACCCGACATATCGTCCCGGACACCAGTTACAAGGTGAGAACGTGAGTGTTAGTATGGCCAAATAATAATACGTGTTAGGATAAGCCACTGGATTAAAGAAGTAGCATCATCTAAATATGTTTATCCCAGTAGCTAAGTTTTAGTGAAGCAGGAAGGTAGCAGGACCAACATGCTGTAGAGCACATCCATAAACTCGTCCATTCCTCACCAGGATCTGGCCTCAAAGTTTGTGGAAGATCCTGACGTTCAACGCGTGCCTGCCGGCCGGCGGAGCTTGGAACACGGCTGTGGAGGTAGGTACGTGATGATCCAAGTACAGGGTCGATCTATCGATACAGACACTAACGTTACTCTGTGTAACAGTGACAAGTAGTCTATCGGCAGCCAAGGATCTTAGAACCAGCTATCTTAAGATTAACATTATTGATTCAACCGGACTCAAACACTGATTCAACCACACTCAGCCACTGATTCACCTAGACTCAACCACAGATTCAACCAGACTTAACCAATGATTCAATCAGACTTAACCATTGATTCACCCAGGCTTAATTACTGCTTTAACCAGACTCAACCACTGATTCAACGAGACTTAAGCACTGATTCAACGAGACTTAAATACTGATTCAACGAGACTTAAGCACTGATTCAACCAGACTTAAGCACTGATTCAACTACTCTCAGCCATTGATTCAACCGGACTCATCTACTGATTCAGCCAGACTAAACCACTGATCCAACCTGAATCAACCACTGATTCAACCAGATTCGACTATTGATTGAACCATACTCAGCAACCGATTCAGCTAAAATCAAGCACTACTTAAGCAGACTCAACCAATGATTCAATCAGACTAAACTACTAATTCATCCAGACTATTCCACTGATTCAACCAGACGCAAAAGATTATTCAACTAGACTCACTATTGATTCATCCAGACTCAATTACTGATTCACCTAGACTCAATTAACAACCGACTTGGTGGTTTGAGTTAGGTTTCATTATCTCTGCTGACTTTCAATTTCGAGGGAAAAATTATGCTACAGTTTTCAGTGTTAAACAAACCATTTAACCTGCAGAGAAGATACTGATAAATATTACTGATTGTAGCAAAATCGTTCATCGAACCTAGTTACATGTGGTACAGGAACTTCAGAAAAATCATAATTGTTACACTTAAATGTTAAACCAGCCGCCGGTGTTAACAGGCTTCCACCGTTGCTGCTGATAGCATCATTTTCCACTCTTTCTAGTGACTCATGATGATAATGATCGTATTATCAGGTGGGAGGCGCTGCCGCCGACACAGTGGCGCTGATATACGAGAGTGACGTAAGGTGACTGTCTGCACCGGGTGGGGTCGC
>NC_092224.1:46437738-46521928 GCF_036320965.1 Panulirus ornatus
CCATAAATGCTACATACAAATCCATTTGCTTTTCTAAGTATTTCTCACATACATTCTTCAAAGCAAACACCTGATCCACACATCCTCTAACACTTCTGAAATCATACTGCTCTTCCCCAATCTGATGCTCTGTACATGCCTTCACCCTCTCAATCAATACCCTCCTGAGGATTGGCGGAATGCGTGCATAGTGCCATTGTACAAAGGCAAAGGGGATAAGAATGAGTGCTCAAATTACAGAGGTATAAGTTTGTTGATTATTCCTGGTAAATTATATGGGAGGGTATTGATTGAGAGGGTGAAGGCATGTACAGAGCATCAGATTGGGGAAGAGCAGTGTGGTTTCAGAAGTGTTAGAGGATGTGTGGATCAGGTGTTTGCTTTGAAGAATGTATGTGAGAAATACTTAGAAAAGCAAATGGATTTGTATGTAGCATTTATGGATCTGGAGAAGGCATATGATAGAGTTGATAGAGATGCTCTGTGGAAGGTATTAAGAATATATGGTGTGGGAGGCAAGTTGTTAGAAGTAGTGAAAAGTTTTTATCGAGGATGTAAGGCATGTGTACGTGTGGGAAGAGAGGAAAGTGATTGGTTCTCAGTGAATGTAGGTTTGCGGCAGGGGTGTGTGATATCTCCATGGTTGTTTAATTTGTTTATGGATGGGGTTGTTAGGGAGGTGAATGCAAGAGTTTTGGAAAGAGGGGCAAGTATGAAGTCTGTTGGGGATGAGAGTGCTTGGGAAGTGAGTCAGTTGTTGTTCGCTGATGATACATCGCTGGTGGCTGATTCATGTGAGAAACTGCAGAAGCTAGTGACTGAGTTTGGTAAAGTGTGTGAAAGAAGAAATTTAAGAGTAAATGTGAATAAGAGCAAGGTTATTAGGTACAGTAGGGTTGAGGGTCAAGTCAATTGGGAGGTAAGTTTGAATGGAGAAAAACTGGAGGAAGTAAAGTGTTTTAGATATCTGGGAGTGTATCTGGCAGCGGATGGAACCATGGAAGCGGAAGTGGATCATAGGGTGGGGGAGGGGGCGAAAATCCTGGGAGCCTTGAAGAATGTGTGGAAGTCGAGAACATTATCTCGGAAAGCAAAAATGGGTATATTTGAAGGAATGTTGTATGGTTGCGAGGCGTGGGCTATGGATAGAGTTATGCGCAGGAGGATAGATGTGCTGGAAATGAGATGTTTGAGGACAATGTGTGGTATGAGGTGGTTTGATCGAGTAAGTAACGTAAGGGTAAGAGAGATGTGTGGAAATAAAAAGAGCGTGGTTGAGAGAGCAGAAGAGGGTGTTTTGAAATGGTTTGGGCACATGGAGAGAATACGTGAGGAAAGATTGACCAAGAGAATATATGTGTCGGAGGTGGAGGAAACGAGGAGAAGTGGGAGACCAAATTGGAGGTGGAAAGATGGCGTGAAAAATATTTTGAGTGATCGGGGCCTGAACTTGCAGGAGGGTGAAAGGGGGGCAAGGAATAGCGTGAATTGGGTCGATGTGGTATATCGGGGTCGACGTGCTGTCAATGGATTGAATCAGGTCATGTGAAGCGTCTGGGGTAAACCATGAAAAGTTGTGTGGGGCCTGGATGTGGAAAGGGAGATGTGGTTTCGGTGCATTATTACATGACAGCTAGGGACTGAGTGTGAACGAATGGGGCCTTTGTTGTCTTTTCCTAGCTCTACCTCGCACATATGAGGGGGGAGAGGGATGTTATTCCATGTGTGGCGAGGTGGCGATGGGAATAAATAAAGGCAGACAGTATGAATTATGTACATGTGTATATATGTATATGTGTGTGTATATATGTATATGTGTGTGTATATATATGAGTACATTGAGATTATAGGTATGTATATTTGTGTGTGTGGACGTGTATGTATATACATGTGTATGGGGGTGGGTTGAGCCATTTCTTTCGTCTGTTTCTTTGCGCTACCTCGCAAACGCGGGAGACAGCGACAAAGCAAAATATATATATATATATATATATATATATATATATATATATATATATATATATATAGATAGATAGATAGATAGATAGATAGATGGATATATCTTTTTCTTTTCTTTCAAATTATTCGCCATTTCCCGCGTTAGCGAGGTAGCGTTAAGAACAGAGAATTGGGCCTTTGAGGGAATATCCTCACCTGGCCCCCTTCTCTGTTCCTTCTTTTGGAAAATTAAGAAAAAAAAAATGATGAGAGGGGAGGATTTCCAGCCCCCCGCTCTCTCCCCTTTTAGTCGCCTTCTACGACACGCAGGGAATTCGTGGGAAGTATTCTTTCTCCCCTAGTCTCGGGCCAGCACGTACCCATATCCGCATCTGGTCTTCCAAGGTAAGAAGCCTCTGGACGATAGATTAATGTAGGTAAGGGAAGTCGGCAAGTTAGATTCGTAACTTCGGGAAAAGGATTGGCTCTGAGGATTGAGCCAGTCGGGCCTGTGCAGGAAGCGAGCCTGGGTTCAGGCGCAGGACTGGACGAGGTGAAGGAGGTTGTGGTGGTGGTGTTGGACTTACTTTTGGTGTTGTTGATTTTGTGTCCAAGCCCTCTGCATCATCGCAGCAAAGTTCTTCTTCTTCTTCCTCCTCACCCGCCACCCATTGTTGGCACATCTCTGTGTTGCCCCAGTACTGTGTTTCTACTACTGCTACTTCTTTTTCTGTGCTGCTGCTGATGCTGTCGTATGACATACATACACGCGTGCAGGCAGGGCTGTAGTAGTCGTGGACAAGGTGTAGGCAAGCAAGGCAGTAGTAATGTGTCTGCGTCTTTGGTGTGGTTGCCTAAGGTGAAGGAGGGAAGGGTGTGGAATTTTGTGATGCACGGCTTGTCACTGATGATACCGATAGTAATAATAATAATAAGCAACCCCCCAACACTTTTTACTGCTACAGAGACAACTCTGGATCCAGTTCGGACCGGCGTTTTATCATGATGAAGATATATATATATATATATATATATATATATATATATATATATATATATATATATATATATATATATATATATATATATATATATATATATATATATATATATATATATATATATATATATATATATATATATATAAACTCCCAGAAGATGATGACTGGACCAGTGTCTTAACCAAGTACCACCGGCTGTTGAGGACGACCTGAGGGAACGACCCTAAGCGTGACGACCTGTTTAGACGTGGCTGCAGTGTGCAGAGGGGAGGTGCTTCCCACGTCCTCCATTTGCATCGTGGGCATGAACGTGTTTCTGCCGGTTTCGAAGACGTACTCGAAGTCGATCAGAAAAGTGAAAGGTGTAACCACGGCTCCCGTCTTACTTCTCTCTCCCATCGTGGACGGATGGTGGTGTGGGCGGACAACTGGACCCGTTACATATGCAGCCGCTGAGAAGCGTCCCGAGAACCACTGTTGTTCTGGGAGAAGAACATATTGGAATGTATGGCTGAAGAATTAAAACCATGGTTCGAGCGAGTGTTATACAACCCAGTTCCAGTGTTGTGAGGAGGTGTTGGGAACTACCTTGGCCCACCAGTGATGCTACTACGTTTGTGAATCGGGAACCATTGCAACACAAACCTCGCCAGGTGGTAGAGTTTCCCGCAGTGTATCGAGACAGACTTCCCCAGAACTTTTTTAAAGGGGAAGTAAATGTTTATAGTTGTGTTACTGGAGTGATAGTTTTCATACATGGTGTTTTGACAAGAAAATAGTGAAATTGGAGAAAAATGTAGCTTAGACATTGAAGCTTATTGATACAGTGGTTAAATTGATGAGAACTGCTATTGACGTTTGTGTAAATAAATTATACATTTCCTTTTTCCATAGCCAGAGGTTGAACCATTATGTGACATTCATTTTTTCATTCATTTCAAGCTAGAAGTTTCAGTTTTCTAAATTGTTTCTAAATTGTTTCTTACATTTTTCATACGTATATATATGTATGTGTGTGTGTGTGTATATGTGCGTATGTGTGTGTATGTGTGTGTATGTGTATATGTATATATATATGTATATTATCCCTGGGGATAGGGGTGAAAGAGTACTTCCCACGTATTCCTCGCGTGTCGTAGAAAGCGACTAGAGGGGACGGGAGCGGGGGGCCAGCAATCCTCCCCTCCTTGTATTAACTTTCTAAAATGGGAAACAGAAGAAGGAGTCACGCGGGGAGTGCTCATCCTCCTCGAAGGCTCAGAGTGGGGTGCCTAAATGTGTGTGGATGTAACCAAGATGTGAAAAAAGGAGAGATAGGTAGTATGTTTGAGGAAAGGAACCTGGATGTTTTGGCTCTGAGTGAAACGAAGCTCAAGGGTAAAGGGGAAGAGTGGTTTGGGAATGTCTGGGGAGTAAAGTCAGGGGTTAGTGAGAGAACAAGAGCAAGGGAAGGAGTAGCAATACTCCTGAAACAGGAGTTGTGGGAGTATGTGATAGAATGTAAGAAAGTAAATTCTCGATTAATATGGGTAAAACTGAAAGTTGATGGAGAGAGGTGGGTGATTATTGGTGCATATGCACCTGGGCATGAGAAGAAAGATCATGAGAGGCAAGTGTTTTGGGAGCAGCTGAATGAGTGTGTTAGTGGTTTTGATGCACGAGACCGGGTTATAGTGATGGGTGATTTGAATGCAAAGGTGAGTAATGTGGCAGTTGAGGGAATAATTGGTATACATGGGGTGTTCAGTGTTGTAAATGGAAATGGTGAAGAGCTTGTAGATTTATGTGCTGAAAAAGGACTGATGATTGGGAATACCTGGTTTAAAAAGCGAGATATACATAAGTATACTTATGTAAGTAGGAGAGATGGCCAGAGAGCGTTATTGGATTACGTGTTAATTGACAGGCGTGCGAAAGAGAGACTTTTGGATGTTAATGTGCTGAGAGGTGCAACTGGAGGGATGTCTGATCATTATCTTGTGGAGGCTAAGGTGAAGATTTGTATGGGTTTTCAGAAAAGAAGAGTGAATGTTGGGGTGAAGAGGGTGGTGAGAGTAAGTGAGCTTGGGAAGGAGACCTGTGTGAGGAAGTACCAGGAGAGACTGAGTACAGAATGGAAAAAGGTGAGAACAATGGAAGTAAGGGGAGTGGGGGAGGAATGGGATGTATTTAGGGAATCAGTGATGGATTGCGCAAAAGATGCTTGTGGCATGAGAAGAGTGGGAGGGGGGTTTATTAGAAAGGGTAGTGAGTGGTGGGATGAAGAAGTAAGAGTATTAGTGAAAGAGAAGAGAGAGGCATTTGGACGATTTTTGCAGGGAAAAAATGCAATTGAGTGGGAGATGTATAAAAGAAAGAGACAGGAGGTCAAGAGAAAGGTGCAAGAGGTGAAAAAAAGGGCAAATGAGAGTTGGGGTGAGAGAGTATCATTTAATTTTAGGGAGAATAAAAAGATGTTCTGGAAGGAGGTAAATAAAGTGCGTAAGACAAGGGAGCAAATGGGAACTTCAGTGAAGGGCGCAAATGGGGAGGTGATAACAAGTAGTGGTGATGTGAGAAGGAAATGGAGTGAGTATTTTGAAGGTTTGTTGAATGTGTTTGATGATAGAGTGGCAGATATAGGGTGTTTTGGTCGAGGTGGTGTGCAAAGTGAGAGGGTTAGGGAAAATGATTTGGTAAACAGAGAAGAGGTAGTGAAAGCTTTGCGGAAGATGAAAGCCGGCAAGGCAGCAGGTTTGGATGGTATTGCAGTGGAATTTATTAAAAAAGGGGGTGACTGTATTGTTGACTGGTTGGTAAGGTTATTTAATGTATGTATGACTCATGGTGAGGTGCCTGAGGATTGGCGGAATGCGTGCATAGTGCCATTGTACAAAGGCAAAGGGGATAAGAGTGAGTGCTCAAATTACAGAGGTATAAGTTTGTTGAGTATTCCTGGTAAATTATATGGGAGGGTATTGATTGAGAGGGTGAAGGCATGTACAGAGCATCAGATTGGGGAAGAGCAGTGTGGTTTCAGAAGTGGTAGAGGATGTGTGGATCAGGTGTTTGCTTTGAAGAATGTATGTGAGAAATACTTAGAAAAGCAAATGGATTTGTATGTAGCATTTATGGATCTGGAGAAGGCATATGATAGAGTTGATAGAGATGCTCTGTGGAAGGTATTAAGAATATATGGTGTGGGAGGAAAGTTGTTAGAAGTAGTGAAAAGTTTTTATCGAGGATGTAAGGCATGGGTACCTGTAGGAAGAGAGGAAAGTGATTGGTTCTCAGTGAATGTAGGTTTGCGGCAGGGGTGTGTGATGTCTCCATGGTTGTTTAATTTGTTTATGGATGGGGTTGTTAGGGAGGTAAATGCAAGAGTTTTGGAAAGAGGGGCAAGTATGAAGTCTGTTGGGGATGAGAGAGCTTGGGAAGTGAGTCAGTTGTTGTTCGCTGATGATACAGCGCTGGTGGCTGATTCATGTGAGAAACTGCAGAAGCTGGTGACTGAGTTTGGTAAAGTGTGTGGAAGAAGAAAGTTAAGAGTAAATGTGAATAAGAGCAATGTTATTAGGTACAGTAGGGTTGAGGGTCAAGTCAATTGGGAGGTGAGTTTGAATGGAGAAAAACTGGAGGAAGTGAAGTGTTCTAGATATCTGGGAGTGGATCTGGCAGCGGATGGAACCATGGAAGCGGAAGTGGATCATAGGGTGGGGGAGGGGGCGAAAATTCTGGGAGCCTTGAAGAATGTGTGGAAGTCGAGAACATTATCTCGGAAAGCAAAAATGGGTATGTTTGAAGGAATAGTGGTTCCAACAATGTTGTATGGTTGCGAGGCGTGGGCTATGGATAGAGTTGTGCGCAGGAGGATGGATGTGCTGGAAATGAGATGTTTGAGGACAATGTGTGGTGTGAGGTGGTTTGATCGAGTAAGTAACGTAAGGGTAAGAGAGATGTGTGGAAATAAAAAGAGCGTGGTTGAGAGAGCAGAAGAGAGTGTTTTGAAGTGGTTTGGGCACATGGAGAGAATGAGTGAGGAAAGATTGACCAAGAGGATATATGTGTCGGAGGTGGAGGGAACGAGGAGAAGAGGGAGACCAAATTGGAGGTGGAAAGATGGAGTGAAAAAGATTTTGTGTGATCGGGGCCTGAACATGCAGGAGGGTGAAAGGAGGGCAAGGAATAGAGTGAATTGGAGCGATGTGGTATACCGAGGTTGACGTGCTGTCAGTGGATTGAATCAAGGCATGTGAAGCGTCTGGGGTAAACCATGGAAAGCTGTGTAGGTATGTATATTTGCGTGTGTGGACGTATGTATATACATGTGTATGGGGGGTGGGTTGGGCCATTTCTTTCGTCTGTTTCCTTGCGCTACCTCGCAAACGCGGGAGACAGCGACAAAGTATAAAAAAAAAAAAAAAAAATATACATATATATACATATTATTATCATACTTTATCATACACATCCACACACGCACATATACCTATACATTTCAACGTATACACATATATATACAAACACTAACATATACATGTATACAGATGTACATAATTCATACTTGCTGCCTTGATTCATTCTAGTCGCCAACCCGCCACACATGAAATGACAACCCCCTCCCCCCGCACGCGCGCGAGGTATCGCTAGGAAAGGACAACAAAGTCCACATTCGTTCACACTTAGTCTCTGGCTGTCATGTTAAATGCACCGCCCTCGTTCAATCCATTGACAGCACGTCGACCCCGGTATACCACATCGTTCCAATTCACTCTATTCCTTGCACACCTTTCATCCTCCTTCATGTTCAGGCCCCCATCGATCAGAAATCTTTTTCAATCTATCCTTCCACTTCCAATTTGGTCTCCCACTTCCCCTCTTTCCCTGCACCCCTGACACATATATCATCTTTGTCAATCTTTCCTCACTCATTTTCTCCATGTAACCAAATCATTTCAATACACCCTCTTCTGCTCCCTCAATCACACTTTTTATTACCACACATATTTCTTACCGTTTCATTACTTACTCGATCAAACCACCTCACTCCACATATTGTTGTCAAAGATGTTATTTCCAACACATCCACCCTCCTTACTACAACCCTACCTATAGCCCACGCCTCGCAAACCATATAACATTGTTGGAACCACTATTCTTTTAGACATGCCCATTTTAGCTTTCCCACATAATGTTCTCGCCTTCCACACATTTCTTAACGCCCCCAGAACTTTCGCCCCCTCCCCCACCCTGAGACTCACTTCCGCTTCCATAGTTCCATCCGCTGCTAAATTCACTCCCAGGTATCTAGAACAGTTTTTCCATTCAAACTTACCTCCCAATTGACTTGTCCCTCAACTCTACTGTACCTAATAACCTTGCTCTTATTCACATTTACTCTCAGCTTTCTTTCACACACTTTACCAAACTCAGTCACCAGCTTCTGCAGTTTCTCACCCAAATCAGCCACCAGCGCTGTGTCATCAGCGAACAACTGACTCACTTCCCAAGCCCTTTCATCCACAACAGACTGCATACTTTGTCGCTGTCTCCCACGTTAGCGAGATAGCGCAAGGAAACAGACGAAAGAATTGCCCAGCCCACCCAACCGACGGCCGACACCAGATGTCCAAGGTAGGACCGATTGTTAACCTGTGCTCTTGGACCACATCCTGTGAAGGGAATGGGTCCAGGTTAGAGCTTTCACGGAGCACACCTCTACGTCCCGGTAAGAAAGCCCTAACCCTCTGAGAGCACTCGCACTTTCCTGGCACCATGCGCCATGGCAGTTAACTGTGGCAGATTTTACATGCACGGTGTCTTTGCCGGTGAAATCCCTTACGCCCTGTAGGACTTCCAGGGTGCCGTAATAGCTGCACTTGTGTAGGTGTGCAACTGAAAGTGCGAAATGGACTCCAAAGACTTGCGCGTCAATCATTACAGCCTCTGTGCGTTTAGAAGCCACGATGTCTGGCTTCCTAAAGGGCCTCACAATCGGAATGCGAGGCTCAAGGACACTTCGTACCCCCTCTGCCTCAACCGACCAGCTAAATAGGCACTGATGTTGTCGTGCCTCTTTACCCTACCTCCGTATGTACGTGGGCATACCCTGGAGATGCCCAAGCGTCTCGGGCTTGTGACACGTTTCACAGAGGCCGTTGTTCTCGGGCCGGCCTCTGGCAGCCCAGGCGAGGGTGGGTATCGCGCCAATCCTCTCTTGGACGGCCTTCACAAAATCAGACCCGAACAGGAAGCGGTTCCCACTGTTTACCCATCCACTAACCTGAGGCATGGTAGTAGATGGAGCGAGACCCGCACCGTAGACGGTGCTGATCAGATTAGCCCTCCATGCGCGATGGCGTTCGAGTTTATTGCTCACCTGCCGACCAGCAATACACGCGGGTCCAGCCCAGCGCTGCAGCTTGCTCATAACTGCAGGCTCCCGGACAGCCGCTTGAATCACCGGGTCGGTCGAGGTGAATAATTTCTCGAGCTTGGCTTGTTTATTTAGCCGGACGGTCAAGACTAAGTCCGGTATCCCAAGCCCACCATCTCCTCAAAGCCCATGACGCACAGGGCACGTCATGGGCTACGCGGAGCCATCGGCGAACCGCGACTCTCACTTGTCTGTCCATGCGTGCTAACTGTGCCTTATAGACTTCCCTCAGCACCAAGCGATGCATGAGCTTTGGCACTAGGTGTCCTATGAGTAATGCAATTCGCTGTTGAGGTTCTAGAGGGGCCCTGGTGATGTTGTGGAGCCCCTCTTCTGGCAGGGCACCGTAGGATTTTGGCCTTCCTCCTGCTCCGACGAGAACGCTGAGGTACTTATAATCGTGCTCAGCACTCATGGAACTAATAACGCTATCCATGACTTGGAACGTTCTACCTTTCTTTGTTGACGTACCAAGTCTTGCGCTTGCCGTCTCCCTCCATACTGAGGGAACGACTTTCTCGGGTTTACTCGAAGTCCACCCCCCACAAGTCTCTGTCATTATGTCGATAGCCTGTTGCTGGTCAGTCGGCGTCTTCGCCACCAGAACCAGATCGTCCGCAAATGCCAGTGCTGATACCTTTTGGTCACCGAATCCAGTTCCTAAACCAGATTCCTTAACCCTTGCAATTCCCTCGTCAATCATAAGGTTGAAAAGGATAGGTGATAGCGGATCATCCTGTTTGACCCCACGAGTCATATCTATTCTCTCCGACATCTCGCCGCTGCCTTCGAATGTACGTGAAGGTCTCGGTCATACGTCGACATGACATATTCCCTGACGAGGGCAGGAATACCCTTCCGCAACATGGCCCGCTCGATAATGCCATGATTAACACTATCGAATGCTTTGGCCATGTCGAGGAATGCCAGGTGCACACCGTGGGCGTGTGACCGCGCACGACCGACGATCGCGTCCAGGATAGTGAGGTTCTCATGGCATCCGGCCACAGGAACGAATGCCTTTTGAGCTCCATCGATCTGGACGAGGCTCGAGATACGGCTGCTCAGGATCTTATGGAGCAGTCGGACTACGGCACAAGAGACTGTGATAGGCCTGTAGTCTTTGGGTTCAGTTGGATTCGGTACCTTTGGAATCAGCACCGTACGATTTGCCTTAAATAGCTCTGGCAACGTTGACGTGGCTAACCACAGGTTATACATTTTACGAAGAATTCTTGGACGAATGGACTTCAAGAAACGCTTCTGCATTCCATCAGGACCAGGGGCGGATGTCTTCGTGGCTTTGAGGTGGTATGCTACCTCACTTATGGTGACACCCTCTAGGCTACCGTGGATCGTGACGCTAGTTTACCGTAATCGTAGTGCTAGTCTGACGTGGATCGTGATGCTTTGCCGTGGTTCGTAATCCTAGGTTACCGTGGATCTTAATGCTAGTTTACCCTGGATCGTGATGCTAGTTTACCTAGGATCGTAGTGCTAGTCTGACGTGGATCGTGATGCTTGGCCGTGGTTCGTAATCCTAGGTTACCTTGGGTCGAAATGTTAGTTTACTGTGGATCGTGATGCTAGTTTACTGTGCATTGTGATGTTAGAGTACCGTCGATCGTAATTATAGTTGACCGTAGATTATGAATTTAAGAATACAATACATTTAATTGATTGTTGATTACTTTGCTTTATGGCCTCAGATCATCCAGTAAAAGTATATCTCTTATTTCGCTTGTACTTATTTTCTGTTATTCTGTCTATCACTAGGCGATGGATTATACTGTGTAAGAATAGTTTACTTTTTTGTTCCTGGATAATAGATGTTATTCTTTTATTTGGTTATGTCTAAAAAGTATAGAAAAAGCTATCATTCCCTTGAAACTTTCCTTCGTGTTCAGGACGGTGATATTTTGAAATTTACCCATGGTTCACGACATTTCAGATAGATTCAATGCTGAGTAGCTGACATAGAACTTTCTAGAAGGTTCCAGTAATTGAACAGTTGGCAAAGGGGGGGGGGGGCTATGTTGTATATCCAGATTACATTTTCAGAGTTGCAGCTGTAGAGAGAAACCCATACTACACCAATCAAAAAGACCTCAACGACTTGATCAGAGATGCTGGTCCCACAGATCCAATGCTGAACCCTTGACGTCTAGGATCAAGCAGTGGAACATGTTGGATGAATGTGTACAAATCGCAAATCATACGAAGCGTCACCTAGGTTTTTCCAGCTTCTTCACCCGTCAAGATGGGCTCTGCCTCTGCCACAATGTAACCAGTCTGTTCGAGGCAACCAGAATCGCTTGTAACACGAACGAGCGACGCCTCTTTATTGACAGCTCATCCAGGAACCTCAAAGCCGTGCTGCTCCATGACGGGAACAAGTATCTGTCTCTTCCCCTGGCTCACTCGGTGCACCTCAAAGACGAATACAACGGTGTCAAGACATTGCTAGACGCCTTGATGCATGATGTGAGTACAGCTGGTCATCGGTGACTTCAAAATGATGGCATTCTTGATGGGTCTCCAAGCGTTTTTACTAAGTTTCCCTGTTATCTTTGCCTTTATGACAGCAGGGTCACCGCGGCGCAACACCACAGGTGGGATTGGCCACAGCGGACCGAATTCTCTGTTGGGATGAACAACGTCAAGTGGGAGCTACTGGTGGACTCCCGGAAGGTGTTAATGGCACCACTGCACATAAAATTAGGCCTTATGAAACAATTTGTCACAGCTTTACATAAGAAGTCTAGAGCCCTCAATTACCCTCAAGACTTCTTCCCTAAGACGTCTGAGGTAAAGGTCAGAGCCAGTGTTTTCGTCGGACCACAGATAAAGAAGATCCTGGAGGGTAAGAAATTCACCAAGAAGCTTACGAGGAAGGAGAGAGCAGCTGGTACAGCTTTGTTGTAGTGGTTCGGGGCTTCCTGGGCAACCACAAGAGAGAAAAGTAAGTGGAGCTGGTTGAGACTATCGTGAAGAACTACTGCAATATGGGCTGCAGGATGTCCCTTAAAGTCCATACCCTTGACGCTCCTCCTGATGAATTCAAGAACATAGGAAACCATTCGGAGGACCGAGGCAAGCGCTTCCACCAGGATGTACTGGACTTTGAACGCCGTTACTAAGTATATCGAGAACATGATGGAAGATTATATTCGGGGTCTGATTTGTGAAAGCGATTTACAGTACATTCGTAAGTCTCAAAAAACTACT
Source organism: Panulirus ornatus (assembly GCF_036320965.1). Lineage (NCBI taxonomy): Eukaryota > Metazoa > Arthropoda > Malacostraca > Decapoda > Palinuridae > Panulirus > Panulirus ornatus. The sequence goes on from NC_092224.1 coordinate 46,450,321, forward strand.
CACTTCAAAATCTTTTATGATTACTTTTACTTAAAATTAGTGTAAATACATGTTAATTTTGATTTTTATGTTGTTTTTCTGACTTTGTATGAATAAGATTGTGCAAATTTGCCCGTTGTCCAACTGGAAATGGGTCATTTTCAAAATATCATTGTCCTGGTCATGAAAGCAAAGTTTGAAGGGATTGATAGCCTTTTTCTCTGTTTTCTTTACGCATAAGCAATTAGGATATAACACTTACCATTTAAGAAGAAATGTGTTACAGTGTTATTTAAGTAAAAAGGGAATGTGACGCGGGCAAGCAGACATGTTACTATGTCTTCATTACTTATTTTGATGTGAGCATCATATTAGTAACGGTCAGGATGTAGTTGTTATGTTGGTTGTGTGGAAGAGTTCGCTAGTATCTCTGGCTGCACTGATCTTCGCTGTAAAGATTGTATGTCGATAAAAAGTTTATCCACACTATATCATTTGTAAAGTTCTTCCTCTAAACAGACCAGCACATTCACAGGAATAATGTTACTATTACGGTTGTTGCTGATTTGTTGGGGAAAATCACTTTTTTTGATTAATGTGGATTTTGTCTGGCAGGCAGCTCAGCACTGGGCATCTTCAATTTCCTGACGTTCGTAGTGTACGCCTTCTCCTTGCTGGCGACGTTGGTGTCATTGGCAACGGGATCCATGGCTAACTCGCTCTCCGGCACCTTCCTACCAAGCCTCTTCCACCTCCTGGGTCACCGGGGGCGGCGCAAGAAGAGAGCACTGCGGGGAGTGTGGAAAGAACTGCTTGCTCGCCTCCACCCTAGGAAGCACCCCGCCTTCTTCACGGGTTTTGCACGTCAGTCGCAGGAGAACCTGAACATGTCTGTGGAACAGGCTATGGGCTCGGGCCTGATGACGGCTCTGCTGCAGCTATCGGGAGGCCCATCTCACGCCCTGGCCTGTCCTGCCCCACTTATCTCCCTCACACACAATTACTTCATTCAAAAGGGAATTACACACCTGAACATCTCACTGTAACTCTACATTTCAGCCATTCATATAATATCAGCTGTATTTTTTGGTTTGCACCTTAATTTGAAACAATATTTACTTAAGAGTGAAAGTCTCTGGTCTTTACCAGTGTATCATTAACCTGCTTATCTGTTATACTAACTGTTCACACACTCATTGATTTGATTGTTACCTTGGCTCTTGAGAGGGAGAGTTACTGTAAATTATTCCTTTCATATGAAACCTTAGTTAGCTCAGGATCTGAGGAAAGATGTGTATGTGTGTTTATGTAGGTAACCCTGACCTAATGTACGGTACACCAAACGTCCACATGACTGTCTATGATGGAGCCGATTGCTTTTGTAGCTAGCAGGCATCTTAAAACGAAATTTAGGTAACTTTGTACAAAGATCCAGTATTAGAACACTTCAAGCGGAGCCCTTAACGGGTCCTTCACTGTAATGATGGTAGTTACATAATGTTGGGTAGCCAAGATCTGGTAAGAATCTGTTGCAGGTATGTGGAGGAGTGAAACAGATAGGATAAAGATGTCACTTGTCCTTCTCATTCTTCACGGACAACTGTGAAAATGTTACATATGGGCTAATGTTGCCGTGATGGAAGAAGCTGTGCCACAGTAGTGAAGATGGAACTGATGGAATAAAAGAGAGCATTAATGTTTACAATTGTAGAAGTGTACTGATGGCGATGCAAGTAAGTGTTATACAACAGAAGTAACGGTAGAAGCAGCTAATGTGACGCTAGCCCAGATAGCCTTGTACAAATGATCTGGTAACGGTACGTAACGGTGAGGGAGTCCGGAAGATGACTGAGGCCGCCGACCCAGTGGCCGCAACCCTTTCTGCTTGTCATCCATCCAACACCCTCACTACGTCACCCGGCCGCTGTGAGTGGTTCTTACCTCCCCAAGTTGACTCCACCCCAGTTCATGATAAATTCATAACACTACGACAATTTTCCACCATCAGTGTTGGTGAAAGGAACATTCGTACCGACTCCATGGATGGCAACGCCTGCGGTTAACGCAAATAGTTCTATGAGCACAATCCAAATGCCTCTACTCCTACCTATTTATACATTATAAGACAGATCATACCCATATAAGAGACTGCTTCAGCAGGAGGCAACAACTTTGTTTTCGTAGTAAAATGATAAGTTTAAAAAGTCCAAAATCCTCTGACAAAACTTGCTATGATAACAGTATGTAAGTTATGTGAGGCCACGATGTCGAAGGTGTTTACATATGCCTGAACTTATGCGGTAAACATAATACTGACGATCACCACCACAAAACAAATGGCTAGTACAGAAAGGAGAGATGATGACCAGTTCAATGAGGGGAGGAATTACCGATGACGACCACTACAGAGGGTAGGGGTTATTATCAACTACCACTACAGAAGAATGGGATCATTCTTGATGACCAGTACGGAAGGAAGAGATAATTGTTGATGACCAGTACGGAAGGAAGAGATAATTGTTGATGATCAATACGGAATGAAGAGATAATTGTTGATGACCAGTACGGAAGGAAGAGATAATTGTTGATGACAACTACAGCAAGAAAGAGTCATTGTTGATAATCATTACAGAGAATAGGAATTATTGGTGATGGCTACTACAGAAAGAAGGGATCAGTGTTGATGACCACTACAGAAAGAAGGGATCAATGTTGATGACCACTACAGAAAGAAGGGATCAATGTTGATGACCACTACAGAAAGAGGGGATCATTGCTAATGACCAATAAACAAGCTAGGAACAATCATTGATGACCAGAACAGAGGATAGGGAAAATTCTTGATCGCCAGTACAGCAGGAAGGGATCATCGTTAATAAAGATAACAAATGGAAGGGATCATTGTTGATGACTAGTACAAAAGGAAGGGATCATTGTTGATGACCACTACAGAAGGAAGGGATCATTGTTGATGACCAGTACAAAAGGAAGGGATCATTGTTGATGACCAGTACAAAAGGAAGGGATCATTGTTGATGACCAGTACAAAAGGAAGGGATCATTGTTGATGACCAGTACAAAAGGAAGGGATCATTGTTGAAGACCAGTACAAAAGGAAGGGATCACTGTTGATGACCAGTACAAAAGGAAGGGATCATTGTTGATGACCAGTACAGAAGGAAGGGATCATTGTTGATGACCACTACAGCAGTAAGGTATCATTGTTAATGACCAGAACAGAGGGTAGGAATTATTGTTGACCACTACAGAAGGAAGGTATAATTGTTGATGAGCGCTACAGAAGGAAAGGATCATTGTTGATGACCACTAAAGAAGGAAGCGATCATTGTTGATGACCACTACAGAAGGAAGGGATCATTGTTGATGACCACTACAGAAGGAAGGGATCATTGTTGATGACCACTACAGAAGGAAGGGATCATTGTTGATGACCACTACAGAAGAAGAGTGTCATTGTTCACAGCCACTACAGAAGGAACGCATCGTTGCTGATGACCACTAAAGAAAGAAGGTATCATTGTTCGTGACCAACAGAAAGAAAGGAATCATTATTGCTGACCAGTTGTTATGAACTCCTTGCAAAGACGCTAATCATTTGTTACTATTCTAGCAGGGTAGTCAGTTCATCTGTTACGCACACTGGATAACGCTATCCCAACGTTATTTGATGAAAGCAAACACCAGGGTTAAATCTACATACAAGAAAATAAGAATAGAGGATAATAAAAGCACATTAATCAGGCATAAATCATATATGTTAACACTTAACATTCGATATTCTACATTCTACGTTTCAGATATGATATCAAACCAGATCTCTTTCCTTTACGACAAGCTGACTAGAGAAACATATGAGAGACACTTATTCGTTGGGGAATTCTATGACAAGTTATGATACATTGTTACAGTCAGACCTAACATAACACACTCTAACATCTTACAATTTAGGGCAGCGGTTGCTACGGGCTTTGAGACAAGGAAAGCCTGCATCCGACGTGATTGGCTGAGGGCCCTCATACTGTCTAAAGGCTCAGCCATGCATCTCTGACGACTCAACTAGGATGGGTGGGCGACCTTTCCCAGGCATGACCTCGTGGTTGACCCCAGGTCTCTTGACGATGGGACCTGAAGAATGATTAGCGAACGATTGCGACATGCACCGCTAATTTTGGTCTCTTGGCTTGAAGTGTGTGGCATTCAGGTAGTCGTGGAAGCGGTCGAGGAATCTCTTGAGACCTCCTAGGTCACCATTGGCTCACCCATCTCTATAACACAAATTCGTATAACACAGACACAACGAACACGCAGGTTCGTAACACAGTACAGAAGAAAGGGGATCATTGTTGATGACCAATGTAGAAGGAAGGTATCATTGTTCATGACCGCTACAGAAGGAAGGGGTCGTTATTGATGAAAATTACAGAAAGAACGTATCATTGTTGATGACCAGTAGGAACGAAGGAATCATTATTATTGACCAGAACAAAACGAAGGTATCATTGTTGATGACCACAATAGAAGAAGTGGTCATTGTTAATGACCAGAACAGAGGGTGGGGATTATTCTTGACCACTATAGAAGGAAGATACGATTGTTGATGACCAGCACAGAAGGAATGGATCATTGATGATGAGCGCTACAGAAGGAAGGTTGTTGATAACCACGATAGATGGAAGGGATCATTGTTGATGACTAATACAAAAGAAAATAGATCATAGTTGATGACCTCTACAAAAGGAAGGGATCATTGTTGACTACTACTGAAGGAGGGCGTCATTGTTGATAACCACTACAGAAAGAAGGTATCATTGATGATGACCAGTAGAAAGGAAGGAATCATTATTGTTGACCAGTGCAGAAGAAAGGGATCATTGTTGATGACCAGTACAGAAGAAAGGGGTCATTGTTGATGACCAGTAAGGAAGAAAGGGGTCATTGTTGATGACAAGTACAGAAAGAAGTGATTACTGTTGATGACCAATACAGAAGAAAGGGATCATTTTTGATTACTAATACAGAGGGAAGGGATTATTCTTGATGACCACAACAGAAGGAAGGGATCACTGTTGATGACCACTACAGAAGGAAGGGATCACTGTTGATGACCACTACGGAAGGAAGGGATCACTGTTGATGACCGCTACTGAAGGAATGGATTACAGTTGATGATTATCATTACAGAAGGAAGGGATCATTGATGATTATCATTACAGAAGGAAGGGATCACTGATGATTATCATTACAGAAAGAAGGGATCATTGATGATTATCATTACAGAAGGAAGGGATCACTGATGATTATCATTACAGAAAGAAGGGATCATTGATGATTATCATTACAGAAGAAAGGGATCATTGATGATTATCATTACAGAAGGAAGGGATCATTGATGATTATCATTACAGAAGGAAGGGATCACTGATGATTATCATTACAGAAGGAAGGGATCATTGATGATGACCATTACAGAAGGAAGGGATCATTGATGATTATCATTAGAGAAGGAAGGGATCATTGTTGATTATCATTACAGAAGGAAGGGATCATTGATGATTATCATTACAGAAGGAAGGGATCATTGATGATGACCATTACAAAAGGAAGGGATCATTGATGATTATCATTACAGAAGGAAGGGATCATTGTTGATGACCATTACAGAAGGAAGAGATCATTGTTGATGGCAACTACAGAAGGAAGGGATCATTGTTGATGACCACAACACATGGAGGGGATCATTGTTGATGACCACTACGGAAGGAAGGGATCATTGTTGATGACCACTACACATGGAGGGGATCATTGTTGCTGACCACAACAGAAGGAAGCGATCATTGTTGATGACCACTACAAAAGGAAGGGATCATTGTTGATGACCACTACAAAAGGAAAGGATCATTGTTGATGACCACTACACATGGAGGGGATCATTGTTGATGACCACTACAGAAGGAAGGGATCATTGTTGATGACCACTACACATGGAGGGGATCATTGTTGATGACCAGTACAAAAGGAAGGGATCATTGTTGATGACCACTAAAAAAGGAAGGGATCATTGTTGATGACCACTACAAAAGGAAAGGATCATTGTTGATGACCACTACAAAAGGAAGGGATCATTGTTGATGACCACTACAAAAGGAAAGGATCATTGTTGATGACCACTACAAAAGGAAAGGATCATTGTTGATGACCACTACAGAAGGAAGGGATCATTGTTTTTGACCACTACAAAAGGAAGGGATCATTGGTGATGACCACTACAAAAGGAAGGGATCATTGTTGATGACCACTACAAAAGGAAGGGATCATTGTTGATGACCACTACAGAAGAAAGTAATCATTGTTATTGACCACTACACGAAGAAGGGATCGTTGTTCATGACCACTACATAAAGAATGTATCATTGTTGATAACCATTAAAAAAGGAAAGAATCATTGGTGTTAACCAGTACAGAAGGAAGGTATTATTATTTATGACCATAACAGAAGGAAGTGATTAGTGTTAATGACCACTACAAAAGTAAGGTATTATTGTTGATAACCACTACATAAGGAAGGGATCATTTTTGATTACCACTAGAGAAAGAAGGGGTCATTATTGATAGTCAATAGAAAGGACAGGGAATAATGTTATAGACCACTACAGAAGAAAGGGATCATTGTGGATGACCACTACACAAGAAAGGGATCATTGTGGATGACCACTACAAAGGAAGGGATCATTGTTGATGACCACTACAGAAGGAAGGTATATTCATTTTTATATTCTATTATACTTTGTCGCTGTCTCCCGCGTTAGCGAGGCAGCGCAAGGAAACAGACGAAAGAACGGCCCAACCTACCCACATACACATGTATATACATACACGTCCACACACGCACATACACATACCTATACATCTCAACGTATACATGTACATATATACACACAGACATATACATATATACACATGTACATAATTCATCCTGCCTGCCCTTATTCATTCCCGTCGCCACCCCGCCACACATGAAATGACAAACCCCTCCCCCCAAATGTGCGCAAGGTAGCACTAGGAAAAGACAACAAAGGCCACATTCGTTCACACTCAGTCTCTAGCTGTCATGTATAATGCACCGAAACCACAGCTCCGTTTCCTCATCCAAGCCCCATAGAACTTTCCATGATTTACCCCAGACGCTTCACATGCCCTGGTTCAATCCATTGACAGCACGTCGACCACGGTATACCACATCGTTCTACTTCACTCTATTCATTGCACGCCTTTCACCCTCCTGCATGTTCAGGCCCCGATCACTCAAAATAATTTTCACTCCATCTTTCCACCTCGAATTTGGTCTCCTACTCTCCTCGTTCCCTCCACCTCTGACACATATATCCTCTTGGTCAATCTTTCCTCACTCACTCTCTCCATGTGACCAAACCATTTCAAAACACCTTCCTCTGCTCTCTCAACTACACTCTTTTTATTACCACACATCTCTCTTACCCTTTCATTACTCATTCAATCAGATCACCCCACACCACATATTGTCCTCAAACATTTCATTTCCAACACATCCACCCTCCTCCGCACAACTCTATCTATAGCCCACGCCTCACAACCATATAACACATTTTTCAACGCTCCCAGAACTTTCGCCCCCTCCCCAACCCTATGACTCACTTCCGCTTCCATGGTTCCATCCGCTGCCAAATCCACTTCCAGGTATCTAAAACACTTCACTTCCTGCAGTTTTTCTCCATTCAAACGTACCTCCCAATTGACTTGTCCCTCAACCCTACTGTGCCTAATAACCATGTTCTTATTCACATTTACTTTCAGCTTTCTTCTTTCACACACTTTACCAAACTCAGTCACCAGTTTCTGCAGTTTCTCACCCGAATCAGCCACCAGCGCTGTATCATTAGCGAACAAGAAATGACTCACTTCCCAAGTTCTCTCATCCACAACAGACTGCATACTTGCCCCTCATCCAAAACTGTTGCTTTCACCTCCCTAACAACCCCATCCATAAACAAATCAAACAACCTTGGAGACATCACGCACCCCTGCCGCAAACCGACATTCACTGAGAACCAATCACTTTCCTCTCTTCCTAATCGTACACGCCTTACATCCCCGATAAAAACTTTTCGCTGCTTCTAACAACTTGCCTCCCACACTATATATTCTTAATACCTTCCACAGAGCAACTCTATCACATGCATTTTCCAGATCCATAAATGCTACATACATATTACCACTACTAACAAAAGGGATCATTGTATTATACTTCGTCATCTGGTTCCCACACACTTTTATTTTACCTCGTCATCTGGGTCCCAAAGACTTGTATTATACCTCATCATCTGGGTCGTACACACTTATATTTTACCTCGTAATCTGGGACATAGACACATGAATTTTACCATATGTGTCGCACACTTGTGTTTTACCTCGTCATCTTCTTCACACAGACTTGTACTTTACCTCGTCATCTGGGTCCTACACACTTGCATTTCACCTCGTCATCTGGGTCTCACACACTTGTATTTCACTTCGTCGTCTGGTTCCCAGACACTTGTATTCTAGGTCGTCATCTGGGTCCTACGCACTTGTATTTAGAATCGTCATCCGGTTCCCAGACACTTGTATTATACCTCGTCATTTGAGTCATACACACTTGCATTTTACCTCCTCATCTGGGTCCTACACACTTGTATTTTACTTCGTCATCTGGTTCCCACACGCTTGTATTTTTCCTCGTCATCTGGGTCCGAAACATTTGTATTCTACCTCGTCATCTGGGTCCTATACACTTGTATTTAAAATCGTCATCCGGTTCCCAGACACTTGTATTTTACCTCGTCATCTTGGTCCCAGACACTTGTATTTTCCTCGTCATCTGGGCCCTACACACTTTTATTTTATCTAGTACTCTGGGTTCTACACACTTCTGTTTTCCTCGTCATCGGGGTCCTACAAACTTCTATCTTACCTCGTCATCTAGGTCCCACACACTTGCATTTTCCTTCGTCATCTGGTTCCCACACACATTTATTTTACCTCGTCATCTGGGTTCTAAACTCTTGAATTTTACCATCATCTGGGTCGTACACATTTATATTTTACCTCGTCCTCTGGTTTCCACACAATTGTATTTTACCTCGTCATCTGGGTCCAACACAATTGTACTTTACCTCGTCATCTGGGCCCTATACACTTGTATTTTGCCTTGTCATCTGGGTACCAGATACTTGCATTCTACCTCGTCCAACATACGAGTATTTCACCTTGTCATCTGGGCCCTAAACATTTGTATTCTAGCTCGTCATATGGTTCCCCCACACTCGTAATTCATCACGTTATCTGGATACTAGACACTTGTATTTTACCTCGTCATCTGGGTCCCACACACTATCATTTTTCCTCTTCTTCTGGGTCCGAAACACGTATATTCTACGTTGTCATCTAGTTCCTACTCACTTCTATTTTACCTCGTCATCTGGGACATAGACACTTCTATTTTACCTCGTCATCTGGGACATAGACACTTATATTTTACCACGTCATATGTGTCGCATACATTCGTGTTTTACCTCGTCATCTTCTACCCACAGACTTGTATTTCACCTCGTCATCTAGGTCCTACACACTTGTATTTTACCTCGTCATCTGGTTGCTGCACACTTGTATTCTACCTCGTCATCTGGGTCCTACACACTTGTATTCAAAATCGTCATCTGGTTCCTACACACTTGTATCATACCTCGTCATCAGGGTCATACACACTTGCATTTTACCTCCTCATCTGGGTCCCACACACTTGTGTTTTACTTCGTCATCTGGGTCCCAGACACTTGCATTTTACCTCATCTACTTCCCACACACGTGTATCTTACCTCGTCATCTGGTTCCCACACACTTGTATTTTACCTCGTCACTATTTTCCCAAAAAGTTGTACTTTACCTCATCATCTGAAAGTCCTACACACTTGTATTTTATCTCGTCTTCTGGGTCCTGCACATTTGTATTTTATCTCGTCATCTGGGTCCCATACACTTGTATTTTACTTCGTCATCTGGTTCCCACACATTTTTATTTTCCTCGTCATCTGGGTCCCAAACACTCCTATTTTACCTCATCATCTAGGTTATACACACTTATATTTTACCTCGTCAACTGGTTTCCACACAATTGTACTATACCTCGTCATCTGGCCCCTCTACACTTGTATTTTACCTTGTCATCCGTGTACCAGACACTTGTATTTTACCTCGTCATCTAGGTCCCACACACTTGCATTTTACCTCATCATTTGCGTCGTACACACTAATATTTTTCCACGTCATCTGGCTTTCACACAATTGTACTTTACCTCGTCATCTGAGCGCTATACACTTGTATTTTACCTCGTCATCTGTTTACCAGACACTTGTATTTCACCTCGTCATCCGGGTCCAACACACGAGTATTTTACCTTGTCATCTGGGTCGTACACACTTGTATTTTACCTCATATGGGCCCTACACAATTGTATTTTAGCTCGTCATATGGTTCCCCCACACTTGTAATTTATCACGTTATCTGGATACTAGATACTTGTATTTTATCTCGTCATCTGGTTCCCACACACTTGTATTTTTCATCTTCATCTGTGTCTGAAACACTTGTATTCTACCTTGTCATCTAGTTCCTACACACTTCTATTTTACCTCGTCATCTGAGACATACACACTAGTATTTTACCACGTCATATGTGTCGCGCATATTTTGTTTTACCTCACCTTCTTCTTCCCACAGACTTGTATTTTACCTCTTCATCTGGGTCTCAAACACTTGCATTTTACTTCGTCATCTGGTTTCCACACACATGTATTCTACCTCGTCATCTGGGTCCTAAACACTTGTATTTTACTTCGTCATTTGGGTCCAAGACACTGCCATTTTACCTCGTCATCTACTCCCAACTCACTAATATTTCACCTCGTCATCTGGTTCCCACACACTTGTGTCTGTCCTCGTCATCTGGGTCCGAAACACCTGTATTCTACCTCGTCATGTGGGTCATACACACTTGTATTTTACCTCGTCATAAAGGTCCCACACACTTGCATTTTATTTCGTCATCTTGTTTCCACACACTATTATTTCACCTCGTCATCTGGGTCCCAAACACTTGTATCTTACCTCATCATGTGAGCCGTACACACTTTTATTTTACCTCGTCATCTGATTGCCACACACTGGTATTTCACCTCGTCATCTGGGTCTTACACACTTGTAGTTTTCCTCGTCATCTTGATCCGAAACACTTGTATTCTACCTTGTCATCTAGTTCCTACAAACTTCTATCTTACCTCGCCATCTGGGACATAGACATCGGCATATATTTTACCACGTCATATGTGTCGCAGACACTCGTGTTTTACCTTGTTATCATCTTCCCACAGACTTGTACTTTACCTCGTCATCTCGGTCCTACACACTTGTATTTCACCTCGTCATCTAGGTCCCACAAGCTTGTACTTTACTTCATCATCTGGTTTCCACATACTTGTATTCTACCTCATAATTTGGGTCCTACACACTTATATTCAAAATCGTCCTCCGGTTCCCACACACTTATATTTTAACTCGTCTTCTAGTTCCTATACAACTGCATTTTACCTCGTCATCTATTTCCCGGACACTTGTATTTTCCTTGTCATCTAGGTCCCAGACACTTGTATTTTACCTCGTCATCTGAGCCCTACACACTTGTATTTTATCTTTTACTCTGAGTCCTACACACTTGTATTTTACCTCGTCATCTGGGTCCAACACACTTGTATTTTACCTTGTCATCTGGGTCCCAAACACTTGTATTTTACCTTGTCATCTAGGTCCCACACACTTGCATCATATTTCGTCATCTGGTTCCCACACATATTTATTTTACCTCATCATCTGGGTCGTACACACTTATATTTTACCTCGTCATCTGATTTCCACACAATTGTACTTTACCTCGTCATTTGGGCCCTGTGCACTTGTATTCTACCTTGTCATCTGTGTACCAGACACTTGCATTCTACTTCGTCATCTGGGTCCAACACACTTGTATTTTATCTCTTACTCTGGGTCCTACACACTTGTATTTCACCTCGTCATTAGGGTCCCAAACACTTGTATTTTACCTCGTCATCTAGGTCCCAAACACTTGTATTATACCTCGTCATCTGGGTCCAACACACTATTATTTTTCCTCTTCATCTGAGACATAGGCACTTATATTTTACCAAGTCATATGTTTGGCACACATTTGTGTTTTACCTCGTCTTCTTCCCACAGACTTGCACTTTACCTCGTCATCTGCGTCCATCACACTTGTATTTTACCTCATCTGTATACCAGACACTTGCATTCTAGCTCGTCATCTAGTTCCAGCACACTAGTATTTTACCTTGTCATCTGGGTCCCAAACACTTGTATCTTAGCTCGTCATCTGGGCCCTACACACTTGTGTTTTAGCTCGTCATATGGTTCCCCCACACTTGTGATTTATCACGTTATCTGGATACTAGACACTTGTATTTTACCTCGTCATCTGGGTCCCACACACTATCATTTTTCCTCTTCTTCTGGGTCCGAAACACGTATATTCTACGTTGTCATCTAGTTCCTACTCACTTCTATTTTACCTCGTCATCTGGGACATAGACACTTCTATTTTACCTCGTCATCTGGGACATAGACACTTATATTTTACCTCGTCATCTGGGACATAGACACTTATATTTCACCTCGTCATCTAGGACATAGACACTTATATTTTACCACGTCATATGTATCGCACACATTTGTTTTGCCTCGTCATCTTCTTCAGACAGAATTGTACTTTACCTCGTCATCTCGGTCCTATGCACTTGTACTTTACCTCGTCATCTGGGTCTGTCACACTTGTATTTTACTTCGTCATCTGGTTCCCACACACTTGTATTCTACCTCGATATCTGGGTTCTACACACTTGTATTTTACTTCGTCGTTTGGGTCTCAGACACTAACACTTTACCTCGTCATCTGGTTCCCACACACTTGTATTTTTCCTCGTCATCTGAGTCCGAAACACTTGTATTCTACCTCGTTATCTGGGTTCTACACACTTGTATTTTACCTCGTCATAAAGGTCCCACACACTAACTTTGTATTTCGTCATCTGCTTCCCACGAACTTTTATTTCACCTCGTCATCTGGGTCCAAAACACTTGTATCTTACATCATCATGTGGGTCGAACACACTTTTATTTTACCTCGTCATCTGGTTTCCACACACTGGTATTTCACCTCGTCATCTGGGTCCCAAACACTTGTATCTTACCTCATCATGTGAGCCGTACACACTTTTATTTTACCTCGTCATCTGATTGCCACACACTGGTATTTCACCTCGTCATCTGGGTCTTACACACTTGTAGTTTTCCTCGTCATCTTGATCCGAAACACTTGTATTCTACCTTGTCATCTAGTTCCTACAAACTTCTATCTTACCTCGCCATCTGGGACATAGACATCGGCATATATTTTACCACGTCATATGTGTCGCAGACACTCGTGTTTTACCTTGTTATCATCTTCCCACAGACTTGTACTTTACCTCGTCATCTCGGTCCTACACACTTGTATTTCACCTCGTCATCTAGGTCCCACAAGCTTGTCCTTTACTTCATCATCTGGTTTCCACATACTTGTATTCTACCTCATCATTTGGGTCCTACACACTTATATTCAAAATCGTCCTCCGGTTCCCACACACTTATATTTTACCTCGTCTTCTAGTTCCTACACAATTTTATTTTACCTCGTCATCTATTTCCCGGACACTTGTATTTTCCTTGTCATCTAGGTCCCAGACACTTGTATTTTACCTCATCTGAGCCCTACACACTTGTATTTTATCTTTTACTCTGTGTCCTACACACTTGTATTTTACCTCATCATCTGGGTCCCAAACACTTGTAATTTACCTTGTCATCTAGGTCCCACACACTTGCATTATATTTCGTCATCTGGTTCCCACACATATTTATTTTACCTCATCATCTGGGTCGTACACACTTATATTTTGCCACGTCATCTGGTTTCCACACACTTGTACTTTACCTCGTCATTTGGGCCCTGTGCACTTGTATTCTACCTTGTTATCTGTGTACCAGACACTTGTATTCTACCTCGTCATCTGGGTCCAACACACTTGTATTTTATCTCTTACTCTGGGTCCTACACACTTGTATTTTACCTCGTCATTAGGGTCCCAAACACTTGTATTTTACCTCGTCATTAGGGTCCCAAACAATTGTATTTTACCTCGTCATTAGGGTCCCAAACACTTGTATTTTACCTCGTCATCTAGGTCCCACACACTTGCATTTTACTTCGTCATCTGGTTCCCACAAACTTTTATTTTACCTCGTCATCTGTTCCCCAAACACTTGTATTTTACCTCATCACCTGGGTCTTACACATATATATTTTACCTCGTCATCTGGTTTCCACACAATTGTATTCTACCTCGTCATTTGGGCCCTATACACTTGTATTTTACCTCCTCATCTGTATACCAGACACTTGCATTCTACCTCGTCATCTAGGTCCAACACACGAGTATTTTACCTTGTCATCTAGGTCCCAGACACTTGTATTTTACCTCGTCATCTGGGCCCTAAACACTTGTATCTTATCTTGTCATCTAGGTACAACACACTTGCATTCTACTTCGTCATCTGGTTCACACACACTTTTATTTCACCTCGTCATCTGGGTCCAAAACGCTTGTATCTTACCTCATCATGTGAGCCGTACACACTTTTATTATACCTCGTTGTCTGGCTTTCAGGCACTTGTATTTTATCTTGTCATCTGGGTCTTACACACTTGTATATTTCCTCGTCATCTGGGTCCGAAACACTTGTATTCTAACTCGTCATGTGGGTCATACACACTTGTATTTTACCTCGTCATAAAGGTCCCACTCACTTGCATTTTATTTCGTCATCTTGTTTCCACACACTTGTATTTCACCTCGTCATCTGGGTTTTACACACTTGTAGTTTTCCTCGTCATCTTGGTCCGAAACACTTGTATTCTACCTTGTCATCTAGTTCCTACAAACTTCTATTTTACCTCGCCATCTGGGACATAGACATGGGCATGTATTTTACCACGTCATATTTGTCGCACACATATGTTTTACCTCAGCTTCTTCTTCCCACAGACTTGCACTTTACCTCGTCATCTGGGTCGTGCACAGTTGTATTTTACCTCGACATCTGGGTCTCACACTTTCGTATTTTACTTCGTCATCTGGTTGCTGCACACTTGTATTCTACCTCGTCTTCTGGGTCCTAGACACTCGTATTGAAAATCGTCATCCGGTTCTCACACACTTGTATTATACCTCTTCACCTGGGTCATACACACTTGCATTTTATCTCCTCATCTGGGTCCTACACACTTGTATTTTACTTCGTCATCTGGGTCCTACACTCTTGTATTTTACTTCGTCATCTGGGTTCTACACTCTTGTATTTCACCTCATCATATGGTTCCCACACACTTGTATTTTACCTTGTCATCTGGGTCCTACACACTTGTATTTCACCTCGTCATCTGGGTCCTAAACACTTGTAATTTACCTCGCGATTTGGTTTTCACAAACTTCTATTTTACCTCGACATCTGGTTCCGACACTTGTATTTTACTTCATTCTGGGTCGTGCACACTATTTTACCTCGACATCTGGGTCCCAAACAATTGTATTTCACCTCATCATCTGGGTCCCACACACTTGTATTTCACCTCGTCATCTGGGTCCCACACACTTGTATTTTACATCGTCATCTGGGTCCCACACACTTGTATTTTATCTCGTCATCTGGGTCCCACACACTTGTATTCTACCTCGTCATCTGGGTCCCACACACTTGTATTTTACATCGTCATCAGGTTCCCACACACTTGTATTTCACCTCGTCATATGGTTTCCAACACTTATATTACCTGTCATCTGGGTCCTACACTCTTGCAGTTTACCTCATCTGGGTCCCACACACTTGTATTCTATCTCCTCATCTGGGTCCTACACAGCTTTAGTCACCTTGTCATCTGGGTCCCAGACACTTGCATTGTACCTCTTTATCTGGGTTCTACACTCTTGTATTTTACCTCGTCGTCTGGGTCTCACACACTTGCATTTTACCTTGTCATCTTGGTTCTACATATTTGTATTTTACCTCGTCATCTGGGTCACAAGCACTTATATTTATCTCGTCATCGAGGTCCTACACACTTATATCTTATCTTGTCATACGTGTTTCCACATAATTGTATCCTGTCATCCGTGTTTCTACATAACTATATTTTACCTCGTCATCTGGGTCCAACACATTTGAATTTTCCTTGTCATCTGGGTCCCAAACACTTGTATTTTACCTCGTCATCTGGTTCCTACACACTTTTATTTTACCTCGTCATCTGGGTCCCACACACTTGTATTTCACCTCGTCATCTGGGTCCCACACACTTGTATTTGACCTCGTCATCTGGGTCCCACACACTTGTATTTGACCTCGTCATCTGGGTCCCACACACTTGTATTTCATCTCGTCATCTGGGTCCCACACACTTGTATTTGACCTCGTCATCTGGGTCCCACACACTTGTATTTCATCTCGTCATCTGGGTCCCACACACATGTATTTCATCTCGTGATCTGGGTCCCACACACTTGTATTTCACCTCGTCATCTCGGTCCCACACACTTGTATTTCACCTCGTCATCTGGGTCCCACACACTTGTATTTCACCTCGTCATCTGGGTCCCACACACTTGTATTTTACATCGTCATCTGGGTCCCACACACTTGTATTTTATCTCGTCATCTGGGTCCCACACACTTGTATTCTACCTCGTCATCTGGGTCCCACACACTTGTATTCTATCTCGTCATCTGGGTCCCACACACTTGTATTTTACCTCGTCATCTGGGTCACACACACTTGTATTTTATCTCGTCATCTGGGTCCCACACACTTGTATTCTACCTCGTCATCTGGGTCCCACACACTTGTATTTTACATCGTCATCTGGGTCCCACACACTTGTATTTTATCTCGTCATCTGGGTCCCACACACTTGTATTTGCATCTCGTCATCTGGGGTCCCGCACACTTGTATTTTATCTCGTCATCTGGTCCCACACCCTTGTATTTTATCTCGTCATCTGGGTCCCACACACTTGTATTCTACCTCGTCATCTGGGTCCCACACTTGTATTTACATCGTCATCCGGTCCCACACACTTGTATTTTATCTCGTCATCTGGGTCCCACACACTTGTATTTCATCTCGTCATCTGGGTCCCCACACTTGTATTTTATCTCGTCATCTGGGGTCCCACACCCTTGTATTTTAATCTCGTCTTCTGGTCCCACACACTTGTATTTGACCTCGCATCTGGGTCCCACAACATGTATTTCATCTCGTCATCTGGGTCCCGCACACTTGTATTTTATCTCGTCATCTGGGTCCCACACCTTGTATTTCATCTCGTCATCTGGTCCCACACACTTGTATTAGGACCTCGCCATCTGGGTCCCACACACTTGTATTTCACCTCGTCATCTGGGTCCCACACACTTGTATTTTATCTCGTCATCTGGGTCCCACACACTTGTATTTACCTCGTCATCTGGGTCCCACACACTTGTATTTACTCGTCATCTGGGTCCCACACACTTGTATTTTACCTCGTCATCTGGGTCCCACACACCTTGTATTTTACCTCGTCATCTGGGTCCCACACACTTGTATTTATCTCGTCATCTGGGTCCCACACACTTGTATTTTATCTCGTCATCTGGGTCCCACACACTTGTATTTTTATCCTCGTCATCTGGGTCCCACACACTTGTATTCTACCTCGTCATCTGGGTCCCACACACTTGTATTTTACATCGTCATCTGGTCCCACACACTTGTATTTTATCTCGTCATCTGGGTCCCACACACTTGTATTTCGACCTCGTCATCTGGGTCCCACACACTTGTATTTTACATCGTCATCTGGGTCCCACACACTTGTATTTATCTCATCTGGGTCCCACACACTTGTATTTCACCTCGTCATCTGGGTCCCACACACTTGTATTTTACCTCGTCATCTGGGTCCCACACACTTGTATTTCACCTCCGTCATCTGGGTCCCACACACTTGTATTCTACCTCGTCATCTGGGTCCCACACACTTGTATTTACCTCGTCATCTGGGTCCCACACACTTGTATTTTATCTCGTCATCTGGGTCCCACACACTTGTATTCTACCTCGTCATCTGGGTCCCACACACTTGTATTTTACATCGTCATCTGGGTCCAACACACTTGTATTTTATCTCGTCATCTCGGTCCCACACACTTGTATTTGACCTCGTCATCTGGGTCCCACACACTTGTATTCTATCTCGTCATCTGGGTCCCACACACTTGTATTTTATCTCGTCATCTGGGTCCCACACACTTGTATTTTATCTCGTCATCTGGGTCCCACACACTTGTATTTTACCTCGTCATCTGGGTCCCACACACTTGTATTTTACTCGTCATCTGGGTCCCACACACTTGTATTTTATCTCGTCATCTGGGTCCCACACACTTGTATTTCATCTCGCCATCTGGGTCCCGCACACTTGTATTTTATCTCGTCATCTGGGTCCCACACCCTTGTATTTTATCTCGTCATCTGGGTCCCACACACTTGTATTTGACCTCGTCATCTGGGTCCCACACACTTGTATTTTTACATCGTCATCTGGGTCCCCACACACTTGTATTTTATCTCGTCATCTGGTCCACACACTTGTATTTGACCTCGCCATCTGGTCCCACACACTTGTATTTTATCTCGTCATCTGGGTCCCACACATTTGTATTTGACCTCGTCATCTGGGTCCCACACACTTGTATTTTATCTCGTCATCTGGGTCCCACACACTTGTATTCTACCTCGTCATCTGGGTCCCACACACTTGTATTTTATCTCGTCATCTGGGTCCCACACACTTGTATTTCACCTCGTCATCTGGGTCCCACACACTTGTATTTTATCTCGTCATCTGGGTCCCACACACTTGTATTCTACCTCGTCATCTGGGTCCCACACACTTGTATTTCACCTCGTCATCTGGGTCACACACACTTGTATTTTATCTCGTCATCTGGGTCCCACACACTTGTATTCTACCTCGTCATCTGGGTCCCACACACTTGTATTTTACATCGTCATCTGGGTCCCACACACTTGTATTTTATCTCGTCATCTGGGTCCCACACACTTGTATTTCATCTCGCCATCTGGGTCCCGCACACTTGTATTTTATCTCGTCATCTGGGTCCCACACCCTTGTATTTTATCTCGTCATCTGGGTCCCACACACTTGTATTTGACCTCGTCATCTGGGTCCCACACACTTGTATTTTACATCGTCATCTGGGTCCCACACACTTGTATTTTATCTCGTCATCTGGGTCCCACACACTTGTATTTGACCTCGCCATCTGGGTCCCACACACTTGTATTTTATCTCGTCATCTGGGTCCCACACATTTGTATTTGACCTCGTCATCTGGGTCCCACACACTTGTATTTTATCTCGTCATCTGGGTCCCACACACTTGTATTTGACATCGTCATCTGGGTCCCACACACTTGTATTTGACCTCGTCATCTGGGTCCCACACACTTGTATTTCATCTGGTCATCTGGGTC
The DNA here is from genome assembly GCF_036320965.1 of Panulirus ornatus. Lineage (NCBI taxonomy): Eukaryota > Metazoa > Arthropoda > Malacostraca > Decapoda > Palinuridae > Panulirus > Panulirus ornatus. Next base: position 46,470,115 of record NC_092224.1, read on the forward strand.
CCACACACTTGTATTTGACCTCGTCATCTGGGTCCCGCACACTTGTATTTAATCTCGTCCTCTGGGTCCCACACACTTGTATTTGACATCGTCATCTGGGTCCCACACACTTGTATTTTATCTCGTCATCTGGGTCCCACACACTTGTATTTGACATCGTCATCTGGGTCCCACACACTTGTATTTTATCTCGTCATCTGGGTCCCACACACTTGTATTTTATCTCGTCATCTGGGTCCCACACACTTGTATTTGACATCGTCATCTGGGTCCCACACACTTGTATTTGACATCGTCATCTGGGTCCCACACACTTGTATTTTATCTCGTCATCTGGGTCCCACACACTTGTATTTGACATCGTCATGTGGGTCCCACACACTTGTATTTGACATCGTCATGTGGGTCTCACACACTTGTATTTGACATCGTCATCTGGGTCCCACACACTTGTATTTGACATCGTCATGTGGGTTTCCCGAGTCACTGAGGCTGACGTCGCGGATTCTTTTATGATGTCACAAATGTTCCAGTACAATGTGTCTACCACCATACAGCCTTATGAACCATGAGTTTACCGCATCCAGGGTAATGATAAGCTGATAATGATATGAATGGTATATTATTATGTTCTTTATACTTTGTCGCTGTCTCCCGGGTTAGCGACATGGCGCAGGGAAACAGACGAAAGAATGGCCTAACCCACCAACATACACATGTATATACATTAACGCCCACGCATGCACTTGTACATACCTATACATTTCAACGTATAGATACATATACATACACAGACATATAAATATATACACATTTACATATTCATACTTGGTGCCTTCATCCATTACGTCGCCACCCCTCCACATATGAAATGGCACCATCCTCCCCCCGCGCGCGCGCTAGGTAGCGCTAGAAAAAGACAAATGATGCCACATTCGTTCACAGTGTCTCTGGCTGTCATGTGTAATGCAACGAAACCACAGCTCCCTTTCCACGTCCAGGCCCCACAAAACTTTCCATGGTTTACCCCAGACGCGTCACATGCCCTGGTCCAATCCACTGACAGCACGTCAACCCCAGTATACCACATCTTTCTAGTTCACTCTATTCGTTTCATCCTCCTGTATGTTCAGGCCCTGATCGCTGAAAACGTTTTTCACTCCATCCTTCCACCTCCAATTTAGTCTCCCACCTCTCCTCGTTCCCTCCACCTCTGACACATATATCCTCTTTGTCAATCTTTCCTCACTCTTTCTCTCTATTTGACCAAACCATTTTAATACACCCTCTTCTGCTCTCCCACCCACACTCTTTTTACTACCACACATCTCTCTTATCCTTTCCTTACTTACTCGATCAAACCACCTCACACCACATATTGTCCTCAAACATTTCATTTCCAACACATCCACCCTCCTCCGCATAACCGTATCTGTAGTCCATGCCTCACAACCATATGACATTGTTGGAACCACTATTCCTTCAAACATACCCATTTTTGCTCTCCTCCACACTGTGACTCACTTCCACTTCCATGGTTCCATTCGCTGCTAAATCCACTCCTAGATATCTAAAACATTCGCTTTCTCCAGTTTTTCTTCATTTATACTCACCTCCCAATTAACTTGTCCCTCAACCCTACTGAACCTAATAGCCTTGCTCTTATTCACATTCAATCTCAGCTTTCTTCTTTCACACTCTTTACCAAACTTAGTCACCAGCTTCTACAGTTTCTCACCCGAATCAGCCACCAGCGCTGTATCATCAGCGAACAACAACTAACTCACTTCCCAACAAATAGCTATTTATTTGAAGCAGGCAGCCGTTTGGCTGAAGTCATACAGCTGAGGTATTACAGATATTACAGACCTGAGAGGTCATGATAATTGCAAGTCTACTAAACATACAAGAGCTTAATGGGGGCTGGATATTTCCACTCTGTGAATAAATATTTGGGTGAAGTACATTTAGATAGCCAGGCTGGCAGGTATACAGGGGTGTTTACAATGTTATGTTCATAATCATCAGCCTGACTGAACATTAAGTGATGAACAGTTGCAGTAACACAGTAGTTGACATGACACAGCCTAGCTAACAGATAATTGAGCCTTTCACTTGCATAGCTGTGCACTTATTCATGGAATGTTTAAAAGATCACGGTGGTAGGTGCATGACTGTTCTTATATCTGTCTGTACGAGTTCTGACTGGAATAAGTCCATTGTGGTGAGGAACGGCGGGCCGTGGTGTAAGGGGATCGGGGGTGGGAGTAAGTCCCTTTAACAGGAGGTGGGGTGGGGGGAAGGGGGGGGTTCAATAGTTTTTTACCAAAGTGCCATATGAGCTGCCGGTGTGAGTTGGAGATAGTGGACAGGTGTAAGAGGGGCCCAGGATGATTCTGCAAACTCTTTTCTGTACTCTTCAATCTCGTTCCTCTGTGTAGCTGTTAGTGAGGATGACCAGGTTGGGGTAAGCTCAGGTAGGATGAAGATGGTAAAGACGTTTCTAATCTCAGTTAGATGAACGCGTAATTTCAGTCGGGGGAGAAGGTACAGACGGTATGAGAAATATTTTGTGATAGTGATGACATGATTCCTCCAGTTTAAAACGTCGTCTGTAATTGTTTGACGACAGGGAGCAGGATGTTGTCTGCGCCCAGGGTGAGGTGTATCATCACAGTTCTGATGTAATTGATAGTGACGTCGTTGTCCGTAGTCCACTCCTGAAGGTTGTTCATGACGTGCTGGAGGGCACTGAAGTCAGGAGAGTTGTTGTTGATAGTGATGCCAAAGATGGAGTCGTCTCCGTACTTCCTGCGGTGGCTTGTGTCCTTCAGGGCGTCATTGATAAGGATGAGGAAGCAGAGCTGCCCCATCTTGGCGCCCTGTGATACACAGCATGTTAGGGGTCACTAGTGATGCCGATGTGGCTCCCATAAACCAGACACCCAGGTAGTCCCACATCAATGGCTTTCCTTGTGATGTTGTTTTTTACTAAATCGAAAGCCTTAGTGAAATCTGCGAAGGCGAGCGCCACCAAACTCTTGCGTTTCTCCAAGTTGCGGTAAACGAAGTCTAGGAGGCTGACAAGGCTGGGAGTGGTGGAGGAAGACTTCATGTTTCCATACTGCCGAGGTTCTACTGAATCGGCAATGTTAGCATAGGCCAAGTCAAACGCAAGCTTCCAGAAATTTATTTGTGGAATTGAGTGGTTGCAACAGGTCCTAAGGTATTAAGAGACTTTGGGCTGGTGAATTTGGGTAGTGGAGGGACATATGCTGTCCTCCAAGCTGTGGGGCATTGGACTGTTTAAGAGAAGCATTGATTATGGCAGTTAATGGTGAAGCTAATTCATGGGATAAATCCTCGTACAGTTTCGCTGGAAGATCTTGGGTGTGGTTGAGCATTTGGTTTTAAGATGCTGAAGGCGTCTTAGCTACTTGATATTCTACTGTGTTCGGAGGACGTAGGGTTGAAGGTATGCAGAGAAGGAGCTGATGTCGAGTTGTGGTAGTTGTTCGCAAATATTGGAAAAGTGGATGTTGATTTGGTGTGTCTGGTGACAGTACAGTATTGGCTTATGATAGAATGTCAGGTGACAATAGGTTCCTGTAGGTTTCTGGCTGACTGTAAAAGTCTCTGTTAAAAAGATAAAGTATTGTCTGACTTCAATGAGATCCACATTTTTTCTGAGAAGGGATTATACGTATGATTTCTTGGAGGTAAACATAGGACAAAGGTCTTGGATGAGGGTGGGGTCAGGTGTCAAAGGTCGTGGATGCCTGGTATCCGGAAATCCCTGACGGGGTCGCCAGTGTAGACCCGAGGGTAGCTGTAGGTGGGTGGCAAGGTGGAGCAATGTGGAAACCTCGCGCTACACAGACCCCCTTGCGCCCCCACCAGCCCTGCCTCTGCCGCCCCCTTGTACCGCGTGGAGTTCTCACGCAGGAGCCAGGTGGCTGCGTTGATGCTGTAACGAGAGAGAGGAACGGTCAGGACAGCCAAGGCCCACACTAGGCAATTCAGAATGACATCTTGGAACTATACAGTGTTATAACGGGTGTTATGCACTGGTCTGACCTACGTCTTATTGCTTAAGTTCACGAAAATAAGGTAAATCCGGCTTAGCGTATACAATATAGACAGACAATCCCTAGTGAAACATAAAAGACGGGGCCCAGCGAGCGTGGCACTTACTCCCCAGCGCAGTATAAATAGGTAATCACACACACACACACACACACACACACACACACACACACACACACACACACACACACAGCTAAGTAAATAAAACTGTTCAGTTTTCTTTTAGATAATTCCTGTGGTATGTTAACTACTGTATTACTGCAAATACTCATCGCTTAACATTCAAGTGATTATCACTAAGTGCATAATGTATAAACCATAATGTAAACCTTCCTGTATAAACCGTAACTATGCAGATGTACCTCACACATGTGGTTATCGAAAGCGAAGAAACATCCAGCCCCACCTTAATCTTAAGCTCCTTTATGGTTAGTTAACAAGTTACTATTGTGATCTGCTGGCTCTGTAATATCTGTGTACTTTTAGCCGAATTGCAGCCTAGATTCAAGAAAGGTTTCTGCTCCCTGCTTGCCTGCTGCGACTCCAGGTCTGCTCTCGATGGCATTGCATTAGGATCAGGGGAGAATAAGGACGTCATCCTCCAAAGTCGAGGGCTAACATCAACACTCTAGGTTGCAGGCCGTCGTGTGACATTTCTATGGATACCAAGTCATGTCGGTATAGCGGGGATTGAGGCAGCTTTGCCAAGACCGGCTGTAACAAGGCCACGCGTGACTACATTGTTCCTCGAACAGTTCTACAATTTAAGACCCAGATTCGCCGCCAGTAGACAGAGGCTCGGGAAACAGCCATCCCCCTGACTCCCCTCCCACATGGTACGATATCCTCCGTCAACTCCCTGACCTCTCGTATGTTTATGGGGAAGGGTCGCGGAAAAGGAACGTAGTTGCTGCCCGTATCATCATAAGGTACGACTTTGCTTGGGAGACTGGCATCCCAACCTCCACCGAGCAACGCGCTTGTGCATTATACAAAAGACCCGACAGCCGCACCCTTGTTCACCACCTTCCGTGACGTCCGCCAGCTGGACCACCACTCACGACCCCCTGACGATGATCTTCCCCCTACTGGCCAGATATTATGTAAACAACATTGATGATGTGTTGAAGGCATGTCCTTCCTTCCTTAAGCTTTAGTAAGCCCCATTTTTATATGTACTCGTGACACTTGTCAGATGCTTCTGGTAGTGTTGTGCAGGGGTACATAGTGACAGCACTAGAATCCCGTTCCTCTATCAAGGAATAAAGTATTGAAACGAAAAAAAAAATGATTTAATAAGCCATTTGTTGTTTCATCTATCTGTTTTATATCCATTTTTCGACAAAATGGCGAAAATGTCCTCCTTCACCATCCCCACACACACACACACACACACACACACACCTTTGCTCCAGTGTCAGCACACACAACTTCTCTACAGCACTTGCTATACACGCCTCTACAACCACACTGGCCCACTCTCAGGTAATCCACAAAATCCATTCACAAGACTCACAGCACATTATCCATTACTGCATGAACCGAAGTTTCGCCTTTCCCCACATAACAGATTCCAATGTTTGGCACAAAGCTACACGCTGGCATATACGAACGACTCCCCCACCACACACAACACTTTACATGGACGATTCCTCCAACAACACACAACACCTTACATGGACCACCGCCCCACCACACACACCTTACATAGACGACTCCCTCAACCACACACGACACCTTACATGTACAACTCTCCAGCCTAAAACAACACTTTACATGTACGACTCCCCCACCACACACAACACATTACATGGACGACTTACTATCCCCTCACCACACACATCACATTTCATATGCAAATCCCACACCACACACAACACCATACATTTACAACTTCCACGACCACAAATAACACCTTACAAGTACAACTCCCCCATCTCAATTAACGCTCTACATGTACAACTCCCCCACCACACACCTTACATATACAACTCCTCCACCACACAGCACCTTATATGTACAACTCCCCCTCCACGCACAACACCTTTCATGTACAAATCCTCCAATACACACAACACCTTACATATACAACTCCCCCACCACACACAACACCTTACAAGTACGACTCCCCCAATTTACACAACAGCTTACATGTACAACTCCCACACCACACACAACACCTTACATGTACAACTCCCCCACCACACACAACACGTTACATGTAGAAATCCCCACCACACAGAACACATTACATTTACAACTCCCCATCACACATAAAACCTTACAGTTATAACTCCCCCACCACGCATAACACCTTACATGTACAACTCCCCCACCACACACAACACCTTTTATATACAACTCCCCCACCACACACAACACCTTACATGTACAACTCCCCAAGAGCAGGCAACACCTTACAATGTACACTCCCTCACCACACCACAACACCTTTCATTGTTACAGCTCCCCCATCCACATACAACACCTTACATTTACAATTCCCCGACCCTACACAACAACATACATTTACAATTCCTTCTCACACCCACACAACACCTTACATTTACAATTCCCACCACGCAACACACCTTACATGTGCAACTCTCCCTCCACACACTACACCTTACATTTACAATCCCCCCCCACCACACAAAACACATTACATTTTACAATTCCCGCACCACACACAACACCTACATTTACAATTCCCCCACCACGCACAACACCTACATGTACAACTCCCCCACCACACACAGCACATTACATTTACAATTCCCCACCGCACACAACACCTTACAAATACAATTCCCCCACCACGCACAACACATTACATGTACAACTCCGCCCACCACACACCACACCTTAACATTTACAATTCCCCAACCACACACAAAACACATTACATTTACAATTCCCCCACACCACACACAACACCTTACATGTACAACTCCCCCACCACACACAACACCTTACATGTACAACTCCCCCACCACACACAACACCTTACATGTACAACTCCCCCACCACACACAACACCTTACATGTACAACTCCCCCACCACACACAACACCTTACATGTACAACTCCCCCACCACACACAACACCTTACATGTACAACTCCCCCACCACACACAACACCTTACATGTACAACTCCCCCACCACACACAACACCTTACATGTACAACTCCCCCACCACACACAACACCTTACATGTACAACTCCCCCACCACACACAATACCTTACATGTACAACTCCCCCACCACACACAACACCTTACATGTACAACTCCCCCACCACACACAACACCTTACATGTACAACTCCCCCACCACACACAACACTTACATGTACAACTCCCCCGCCACACACAACACCTTACATGTACAACTCCCCCACCACACACAACACCTTACATGTACAACTCCCCCACCACATCAACACCTTACATAGTACAACTCCCCTACCACACACAACAACCTTGCTCTGTACAACGCCCACCCACACATATTACCTTACATTTACAACTCCCCCACCACACACATACACCGTACCATGTACAACTCCCCCACCACACACAACAGACACCTTACATGTACAATCCCCCACCACACACAACACCTTACAGAACAAACCCCCCCACCACCACAACACCTTACATGTACAAACTCCCCCTCTCAACACACAACACCTTACATGTACATACTACCCCACCACACACAACACATTTAACATGTACAACTCCCCCCACCACACACAACACCTTACATGTACAAGAACCCCCCACCAAAAACACACAACACCTTACACGTACAATATCTCCCACACCACACACAACACCTACATGTTACAACTCCCCCACCACACACCATACCTTAACTTCTAGTAACAACTCCCCACCACGTCACATCACCTACATGTACAACTCCCCACACACAACGTTTCCCCCAGCCACACACAACACCTTACATGTACAACTCCCCCACCACACACAACACCTTACATGTACAACTCCCCCACCACACACAACACCTTACATGTACAACTCCCCACCACACACAACACCTTACATGTACAACTCCCCCACCACACACAACACCTTACATGTACAATTCCCCCACCACACACAACACTTACATTTACAATTCCCCCACCACACACAACACCTTACATTTACAATTCCCCCACCACACACAACACCTTACATGTACAACTCCCCCACCACACACAACACCTTACATTTACAATTCCCCACCACACACAACACCTTACATTTACAATTCCCCCACCACACACAACACCTTACATGTACAACTCCCCCACCACACACAACACCTTACATGTACAACTCCCCCACCACACACAACACCTTACATGTACAACTCCCCCACCACACACAACACCTTACATTTACAACTCCCCCACCACACACAACACCTTACATGTACAACTCCCCCACCACACACAACACCTTACATGTACAACTTCCCCACCACACACAACACCTTACATTTACAATTCCCTCACCACACACAACACCTTACATTTACAATTCCCCCACCACACACAACACCTTACATTTACAACTCCCCCACCACACACAACACCTTACATGTACAACTCCCCCACCACACACAACACCTTACATGTACAACTCCCCCACCACACACAACACCTTACATTTACAATTCCCCCACCACACACAACACCTTACATGTACAATTCCCCGACCCCACACAACACCTTACATTTACAATTCCCCCACCACACACAACACCTTACATTTACAATTCTCCCACCACACACAACACCTTACATGTACAACTCCCCACCACACACAACACCTTACATGTACAACTCCCCCACCACACACAACACATTACATTTACAATTCCCCCACCACACACAACACCTTACATTTACAATTCCCCCACCACACACAACACCTTACATGTACAACTCCCCACCACACACACTCACCTTACATTTACAATTCCCCCACCACACACAACACCTTACATTTACAATTCCCACACCACGCACAACACCTTACATGTACAACTCCCCCACCACACACAACACCTTACATGTACAATCTCCCCACCACACACAACACATTACATTTACAATTCCCTCACCACACACAACACCTTACATTTACAATTCCCCCACCACGCACAACACCTTACATGTACAACTCCCCCACCACACACAACACCTTACATTTACAATTCCCCCACCACACACAACACATTACATTTACAATTCCCCCACCACACACAACACCTTACATTTACAATTCCCCCACCACGCACAACACCTTACATGTACAACTCCCCCACCACACACAACACCTTACATTTACAACTCCCCCACCACACACAACACCTTACATTTACAACTCCCCCACCACACACAACACCTTACATGTACAACTCCCCCACCACACACAACACCTTACATGTACAACTCCCCATCCCCACCACACACAACACCTTACATGTACAACTCCCCCATCCACACACAACACCTTACATGTACAACTCCCCCACCACACACAATACCTTACATGTACAACTCCCCCACCACACACAACACCTTACATGTACAACTCCCCCACCACACACAACACCTTACATGTACAACTCCCCCTCCACACACAACACCTTACATGTACAACTCCCCCACCACACACAACACCTTACATGTACAACTCCCCCACCACACACAACACCTTACATGTACAACTCCCCCACCACACAGAACACCTTACATGTACAACTCCCCCACCACACACAACACCTTACATGTACAACTCCCCCACCACACACAATACCTTACATGTACAACTCCCCCACCACACAGAACACCTTACATGTACAACTCCCCCACCACACACAACACCTTACATGTACAACTCCCCCTCCACACACAACACCTTACATGTACAACTCCCCCTCCACACACAACACCTTACATGTACAACTCCCCCACCACACACAACACCTTACATGTACAACTCCCCCTCCACACACAACACCTTACATGTACAACTCCCCCACCACACACAACACCTTACATGTACAACTCCCCCACCACACACAACACCTTACATGTACAACTCCCCCTCCACACACAACACCTTATATGTACAACTCCCCCACCACACACAACACCTTACATGTACAACTCCCCCACCACACACAACACCTTACATGTACAACTCCCCCACCACACACAACACCTTAACGGACCTTGCGACGTTAGCGATCATCTGGCCAAGTGTGCCGGTGGCAGCAGCCTCCTCCGACCCCTCACACAAGAACCTGTTGGCACAGGCGGCGTCTGTGGTGGCCAGGGCGTTGAGGAAGCCTCGGTACATGCTGTAGCACGCCGACCACCCTGGTGACTCCGACTCCTGCTATGGCAAAGATGAGGGTTGTTAGAGGCAGAGGTAACGAGACACTACAGGAGGGAGAGGTTGCGAGGCACATTATGGGAAGGAGAGATAATGAATCTCATTATGGGGAGGGGAGATAAAGAGACACGTTATGGAAATAGGAGATAACTAGACAGATAATAGGAAGGGGAGATAACGAGACATATGGGAAGGGGAGATAACAAGACATATGGGAAGGGGAGATAACGAGACACATTCTGGGAAGAGGAGGTAACGAGACACATTATAGTAATAGGAGATAACGAGACATATGGGAGGGGGAGATAACGAGACACTTTATGTGAAAAGGAGGTAACGAGACATATTATGGGAATGGGAGAGAAACATATTATGGGAAGAGCAGATAACGAGACATATGGGAAGGGGAGATAAGTGAACGCATTATGGGTAGAGGTAACAATATGGACTACAGATGTGAACATATAAAAAGATATGTAATGTCTTGTACTGATATGATGTAACGAGGTTACTAGGAAACTTGTAAGTACGTAAGTAATGGTAAAAGTAAGTTAGAAGGGAGGTTACCAGGGAAACTTGTAAGTATATAAGTAATGGTAAAATTAAGTTAGACTTAGAAGAGAGGTTACTAAGGAAACTTGTAGGTACATAAGTAATGGGAAAGTAAGTTAGACTTAGAAGAGAGGTTACTAGGAAACTTGTAAGTACGTAAGTAATGGTAAAAGTAAGTTTGACTTAGAAGGGAAGAAGACATTGTCGTGTTGGAACCCCAGTAGCTAAGCAGTCGCACCATTAAAGGAAAGTGACAGAAAGGGTTATAGCACAAACACAACACACGACACATGCAGAGTGTCAGAACACATGCACATTGTGAAGACACATACACAGTGTGAGGACACATGCACATTGTGAGGACACATACACAGTGTGAGGACACATGCACAGTGCGAGGACACATGCACATTGTGAAGACACATACACAGTGTGAGGACACATGCACATTGTGAGGACACATACACAGTGTGAGGACACATGCACAGTGCGAGGACACATGCACAGTGTGAGGACACATGCATAGCGTGAGGACACGTGCACAGTGTGAGGACACATACACAGTGTGAGGACACATGCACAGTGCGAGGACACATGCACAGTGTGAGGACACATGCATAGTGTGAGGACACATGCACAGTGTGAGGATTCTGATACTTCAGTGCAGGATATCGTAAATATGGCCAATATCGTATAGCAAACAATATATCGTGAGTATGGCCAATATTGTATAACAAACAATATATCGTAAGTATGGCCAGTATTGTATATCAAAGGATATATCGTGAGTATGGCCGATATTGTATAACAAACAATATATCGTAAGTATGGCCAATATTGTATATCAAAGGATATATCGTGAGTATGGCCGATATTGTATAACAAACAATATATCGTAAGTATGGCCAATATTGTATATCAAAGGATATATCGTGAGTATGGCCGACATTGTATGACATACAATGTATCGTGAGTATAGCCAATATTGTATAACATAGAACATATCGCGAGTATGGCCGATAGTGTAGAACAAACAATATATCGTGAGTATGGCCAATACTGTATAACAAACAATATGTCGTGAGTATGGCCAATATTGTATGACACAATGTATCGTGAGTATAGCCAATATTGTATAACAAAATATCGTGAATATGGCCAATATTGTTTAACAAAAAATGTATCGTGAGTGTGGCTAATGTTGTATAACAAACAATATATTGTGAGTATTGTCAATATAGTATAGCAAACAGTATATCGTGAGTATAGCTAATATTGTATAACAAACTATATAGCGTCAGTTCAGCGATTATTCTATAAGAAACAAAATATCGTAAGTATAGTTATTAGTATATGACAAAGAATACATCGTGAGTATGGCTAATATTGTATAACAAACAATATATCATCCGTATAGCTAATATTGTATTAGAAACAATATATCGTGAGTACAGTCAGTAGTAAATATCAAACAATATATCATGAGTATGGCCAATATTGTATAGCAAACAATATATCATGAGTATAGCCAATATTGTATAACAAAGAATATATCGTGAGTATGGCCAATATTGTATAGCAAACAATATATCGTGAGTATAGCCAACATTGCATAATAAGCAATATATTATGATTATAGCCAACATTGTAGAATAAGGAATATATTGTGAGTATAGCCACCATTGTATAATAAACATTATATTGTGAGTATAACCAGCATTGTATCACAAACAACATATGGTGAATATAGCCAACATTGTATAATAAACATTAAATAGTGAGTATGGCCATTATTATATAGCAACCAAGAAATTGTTAGTATGACCATCATAACATAGCAAGCAAGAAATTGTTAGTATGACCAATATTACATTGCAACCAAGAAATTGTAGGTATGACCAACATTATATACGTATTTGTGGAATGACAATGATGGGACAATATGATGATGTGTCAGGTCTGAAATAGACGTAAACAGCGGAGAGTTGGGGGAGGAGGGTGAAAATATGAAGTACAACAGATGTCTACAATGATCTTTACTGTTATCATAATAAAATCAATAATTCCTGCTTAAAATTAGGTATCTTAAACATATAATTCAACCATAGGGGTGGAAAATTTGAATAACCAATTGTAAAGTGAAAACATTTCTATCGCACATTTCTTTCTTACCTCCCAGGTTGGCGGAGGTTTGAGCACCTACCTGTAGATCCATCAGGGACGCGTCTTCGCTCCAACCACTCAAGTCCCTCCGCTTCCTGGTAACACCGTCGTCCTGCAGCTCCAGGATGAGATCCAGCAGCGCCAGTAAGAAAGCCAGGAAACCGAAGCCAGAGAAGGCATCGTTACACCCGCCGTGACCACTGAAGAAGGGGATGATGAACCTGCCAGAGATAAGGTCACTGTAGGAGTCGGGGATGATGAACCTGCAAGAGATTAGGTCACTGTAGGGTTCAGGGATGATGAACCTGCCAGGGATAAGGTCACTGTAGGAGATGATGAACCTGCCAGAGACAAGGTCACTGTAGGGGTCGGGGATGATGAACCTGCCAGAGATAAGGTCACTGTAGGGTTCAGGGATGATGAACCTGCCTGGGATAAGTGTCACTGTAGGAGATGATGTACCATGCCCCAGAGATAAGGTCACTTAGGGTCGGGCATGATTGAACCTGCCAGAGATAAGGTCCTGTTGGGGTCGGGGATGATGAACCTGCCAGAGACAAGGTCACTGTGGGGTCGGGGATGATGAACGCAGCGATAAGGTCATGTAGGGTTCAGGTGTGATGATGAACATGCAGGGATAAGGTCACTGTAGGAGATGTTGAAACTGCAGAGATAAGGTCACTGTAGGGGTCGGGCATGATGAACCTGCCAGAGATAAGGTCACTGTAGGGTTCAGGGATGATGAACCTATCAGAGTAAAGGTTACTGTAGGGGTCGGGGGTGATGAACCTGTCAGAGATAAGGTCACTGTAGGGTTCAGGGATGATGAACCTGCCAGAGATAAGGTCACTGTAGGGGTCGGGGATGATGAACCTGCCAGAGATAAGGTCACTGTAGGGGTCGGGGATGATGAACCTGCCAGAGATAAGGTCACTGTAGGGGTCGGGATGATGAACCTGCCAGAGATAAGGTCACTGTAGGGGTCGGGAATGATGAACCTGCCAGAGATAAGGTCACTGTAGGGGTCGGGGATGATGAAACTGCCAGAGATAAGGTCACTGTAGGGGTCGGGGATGATAAACCTGCCAGAGATAAGGTCACTGTAGGGGTCGGGGATGATTAACCTGCTAGAGATATGATCACTGTAGGGTTCAAGGATGATGAACCTGTCAGAGATAAGGTCACTGTAGGGGTAAGGGATGATGAACCTTCCAGAGATAAAGTCACTGTAGGAGATGATGAACCTGCCAGAGATAAGGTCACTGTAGGGTTCGGGGATGATGAACCTGCCAGAGATGAGGTCACTGTAGGGGTCGGGCATGATGAACCTGTCAGAGATAAGGTCACTGTAGGGTTCAGGGATGATAAACCTGTCAGAGATAAGGTCACTGAAGGGATCGGGGATGATGAACCTGTCAGAGATAAGGTCACTGTAGGGTTCGAGGATGATGAACCTGCCAGAGATAAGGTCACTGTAGGGGTCGGGGATGATGAACCTGCCAGAGATAAGGTCACTGTAGTGTTCAAGGATGATGAACCTGCCAGAGATGAGGTCACTGTGGGGGTCGGGGATAATGAACTTGCCAGAGATAGGTCACTAAGGGTCGGTGATGATGATCCTGCCAGAGATAAGGTCACTGTAGGGTTCAGGGATGATGAACCTGCCAGGGATAAGGTCACTGTAGGAGATGATGAACCTGCCAGAGATAAGGTCACTGTAGGGATCGGGGATGATGAACCTACCAGAGATAAAGTCATTGTAGGAGATGATGAACCTGCCAGAGATAAGGTCATTGTTGAGGTCGGAGATGATGAACCTGCCAGAGATAAGGTCACTGTTGGGGTCGGAGATGATGAACCTGCCAGAGATAAGGTCACTGTAGATGATGAACCTGCCAGAGATAAGGTCACTGTAGGGGTCGGAGATGATGAACCTACCAGAGATAAGGTCACTGTAGGGGTCGGAGATGATGAACCTACCAGAGATAAGGTCACTGTAGGGGTCGGAGATGATGAACCTACCAGAGATAAGGTCACTGTAAGGGTCGGAGATGATGAACCTACCAGAGATAAGGTCACTGTAGGGGTCGGAGATGATGAACCTGCCAGAGATAAGGTCACTGTAAGGGGTCGGAGATGATGAACCTGCCAGAGAAATCCTCTTGGATGAGGAAGCAGCGAGGGAGGAGGGATAATGATCCTGCTGGATGGGGAAGCTGTGTGAGTGGAGGATTGAGGATCTTATTAAGGTGGAGAAGCTGCGTTTGGGGAGAAATGAGGATCCTAGTGGAGAGGTGGCAGGGATGAAAGGATGAGAATCTTACTTGAGGTGGAAATAAGGATCCTGCAGAGAGGGAGGCTTCAGTATGAAGAGATGAGAATCACAATTGAGGGGGAGGCTGCATCGGTGGAGGAATTAGGATCCTACTGGATAGGTAGGCAGCATGATTGGAGAAATAAGGATCCTGCTGAGGGGGAGTTGGATGAAGGAATGAGGATCCTACTGTAGAAGGAGGCTGCGTGGGTAGAGGAATGAGGATCCTACTTGAGGGAGAGGCTGCAGTGATGGAGGGATGAGTATCTTTGTGGAGAAGGAGGATGCAGGGGTGAAGGGTTGAGGATCCTACCGGAGAGGGAGGCTGCATGGGTGGAGGGAATAAGGATCCCACTGGAGGGCGAGGCTGCAAGGGTTGAGGGGTGAAGATACTACTGGAGGGAGAGGCTTCGTGGTTGGAGGAATGAAAATCCTTCGAGAGGGGGAGGCAGCAGGGTTGGAGGAATAAGAATCCTGTAGGAGGAGGAGGCAGCAGAGCTGGAGGGCTGAGGATACTACTGGAGAGGGAGGATGTAGGGATAGGGGGACGAGAATCTTACCAGAGGAAGAGGTGGCAGGGATGGAGAATGAGGATCTTAAACGAGGGGAAGGCTGCATTGGTGGAGGAATGAGAATCCTACTAGAACGGGAGGCTACATGGGTGGAGGGATGAGGATCTCACTGCAGGGAGAGGCTACAGTGATGGAGGATGAGAATCCTTGTGAAGGAGAGGCTGCAGGTGTGGAGGGATGATGATCCTACTGGATGGAGAGGCTGCAGGGGTGGAGGACCGAGGATCCTACTGCAGGGAGAGGCTGCAGTAATGAAAGGATGAGAATTCTTGTGGAGGATGAGACTGCAGGGGTGGAAGAATGAGGATCCTAATGGAGGGGGAGGCTGCATGGATGGAGAAATGAGGAGGGGAAGGCTGCACGGGTGAAGGGATAAGGATCATCATGGAGGGGGAGGATGCAGAGATGGTGGGATGAGGATCCTACTGGAGGGGAATGCTGCATGAAAGGAGGGATGGGGATCCTAATGGAGGATGAAGCTGTACGGATTGAGGAATGAGGATCGTACTAGAGAGGGATGGCAGCAATTGAAGTATGAGGATCTTACTGGAGGAAGCTGAAGGGATGGAGCGTAGATGATGTTAGTGAAAAGGGAGGCTGCAATTGTAGAGGGATGAGGATCCTAATGGAGGGAGAGGCTGCATGGGTGGAGAAATGAGGATCCTATTGGAAGTGAAGGCTGCAGGGACGAAGGGACAAGGATCATAGTGGAGTAGAAGGATGCAGTGATGGTGGGATGTGAATCCTAGTGGGAGAGGAAACTCCATGAAAGGAGGGATGAGGTTTCTACTGGAGGTTGAAGCTTTACGGATTGAGGGATGAGGATCGCACTGGAGGGAGAAGCTGCAGGAACAGAGGGGTGAGAATCTTACTAGGAAGCTGCAGGGATGGAAGGATAAGAATCTTACTTGAGAGGGAGGCTGCATCGGTGGAGGTAAGAGGATCTTACTGGAGAGGGAGGCTGCTTAGGTGGAGAAATGAGGATCCTGCTGGAGGGGAGGTTACATGAGTGGAGGAATGAGGATCGCACTGGAAGGGGAAGGCTGCATGGTTGGCGGAAGGATGATTCTATTGAAGGAGGAGGCAGAAGGGGTGGAGTGATGAGGATCCTACTGGAGGAGAGTTGACAGAGATAGTGGGATGAGGGTCTTACTTGAGGGGAAGCGGAATGAGTGGAGGGATGATGATCCTACTGGATGGGGAGGATGCATGGGTGGAGGAAAGTGGATCCTTCTTGATGGGGAGGTTGGATGAGTGGAGGAATATGGATCCTTCTTGATGGGGAGGTTGCATGAGTGGAGGAATATGGATCCTTTTTGATGGGGTAGCTGCGGTAATTGAAGGATGAAATCTTTAAGGAATATGGATGAATGGGTGAAGGGATGAGGATCCTACTGGAATGCGAGGCTTCATGGATGAAAGAATGAGAATATTACTCAAGGGAGGTTGCATGGGTGGAGGGATAAGGACCCTACTAGAGGGAGAGGTGGCAGCAATAAAGGGATGAGGATCCTACTGGAGGAAGAGGCTGCATAGGTGGAGGATTGAGGATCTTCCTTGAGGGGGAGGCTGCATGAATGGAGGAAAAGGATCCTACAGGAGGGGGATGATGCATGGGCAAAGAGGATGAGGATCTTACTGCAGGGGGAAGTGGCACGCATGGAGGGATGACGATCGTAATTCAGGGGAAGGCTGCATGGAATGAGGATCATACTAGAAGGGGAGGCTGCAGGGGTGAAGGGATGAGGATCATACTGGAGAGGGAGGATGCAGGGGTGATGAAATGAGGATCCTACTGGAGGGTGAGGCTACTTGGGTGGAGAAATGAGGATCATACTGGAGGGGGAGGCTGCAGGAGTGGAGGGATGAGGATCCTATTGGAAGAATAGGCGACAAGGATGGAGGGATGGGGAGCTTCATGGAGGGGTAGGCCGCAGGGGTGGAAGGATAAGGATCCTACTGGAGAGGGAGGCTGCATGAGTTGGAAAATATGGATCCTCCTGGAGGGGGAGTCGGCAAAGATGAAAGGATGAGGATCCAACTGGAGGAGGGGGCTACATGGGTGGAGGGATAAGGATCCTACTGGAGGGAGAGGCAGCGGGGTTGAAGGGATGAGGATTCTACTGGAGAGTGAGGCTGTGTGGATAGAGGAATGAGGATTCTACTGCAGGGGCAGGCTATAGGAATGGAGGGATAAGGATCCTGCTGGAGAAGGAAGCTGTACAGATGGAAGATTGAAGATCATACTGGAGGTGGAGGCTGCAGGAATGGAGGGATGCAGATCTTACTGGGGAGGAAGCTGCAGTGATAAAGAAGGTGGAGGAATGAGGATCCTGCTGGATCGGGAAGTTGCAATGATAGAAGGATGAGGATATTACTCTAGGGGAAAGCTCCAGGAGTGGAGGGATGAGGATAGAGAAATAAAGATTCTACTGCAGGGTTAAGCTACAGTGATGGATGAATGGGAATCCTTATAAAGAGTTAGGCTGCATGAGTGGAGGAATGAGAATCCTGTTGTAGAGATAATCTGCAGATATAAAACGATGAGGATTCTCCGAGAGGGGATGGCTGCAAGGGTGAAGGGATGAAAACCATACTGGAAGAGGAGGCTGGATGGGTGGAGGAATGAGGAACCTACTGGAGGGGGAGGCTGCAGGGTTGAAAGGATGAGGATCCTACAGGAGGTAAAGACGGCAGGGATAGAGGGATGAGGATTATACTGGAGGGGGAGGCTGCAGGGATGGAGGGATAAGGATTTTCCTGTAGAGGAAAGCTGCAGAAATGGAGGGATAAGGATTCTACTGGAGGGGGAGGCTCCATGAATTGAGGAATAAGGATTTTACTGAAGGGGGAGAGGCAGCATGCATCTAGAGTCAAGGTTCCTATTGAAGGGGAAGGCTTTAGGGATAGATGAATGAGGAGACTACTAGAAGTAGAGGCTGTATGGTGCACGGATGAGGATTTTACTGGAGGGGGAGGCTGCAGGGATTGAAGGATGAGGACCAAGATGGAGAGGAGGCTGTAGGAGTGGAAGAGTGAGGATCCTATTGGAGAGGTATCCTGCAGGGATAGAAGCATAAGGATTCTACTGGAGGGGAGGTTGCAGGGATTGAAGGATGAGGATCATGACGGAGGAGGAGGCTACAGGAGTGGAGGAATGAGGATGGTATTGGAGGTGTATCCTGCAGGGATGGAAGGATGATGATCCAACTAGAGGGGGAAGCTTCAGGGGTGGAGGATGAAGATCTTATTAACGGAAAGGAGGTTTAGGCTGCAGGGATGGAGGGATGAGGATCCTACGGGAGAGGTAAACTACAGTGATGGAAGGATGAGGATCCTACTCTAGGGGAAGGCTGCAGGGGTAGAGGGATGAGATCCCTCCGGAGAGGAAGGCTGAATGGGTAGAAGAATGAGGATCCTACTGCAGAGGGAAGCTGCAGAGATGGAAGGATGATGATCCCTGTGGAGAGTTAGGCTGCATGAGTGGAAGAATGAGGATCTCATTGTTGGGGGTAGCTGCAGGAATGGAAGGATTAGGAACCTACGAGAGGTGATGGCTGCAAGAGCGGAGGGATGAGGATCATGCTGGAAGGGGACGCTGCACGGGTGAAGGAATGAGGATCCTACTGGAGGGGGAGACTGGATGGGTGGAGGGATATGGATCCTACTGGAGGGGGAGGCCACAGGGCTGGCGGGATGAGAATCCTACTGAAGGGAAAGGGGGCAGGGATAAAGGGATGAGGATTATTCTCGAGGGGGAGGCTGCAGGGAAGTAGGGATAAAGATTTTACTGCAGGGGAAGCTGCAGGAATAGAAGGTTGAAGATTCTACTGGAGGGGGAGGCTACAGGAATGGAGGGATGAGGATTTTATTGGAGGAGGAGGCAGCAAGTATATAAGGTCGAGGTTCCTATTGAAGGGGGAGGCTCTAGGGATGGATGAATGAGGAGACTACTAGAGTTAGAGGCTGTGGGGTTGCGCGGATGAGGATTTTACTGGAGAAGGAGGCTGCAGGGGTTGAAGGATGAGGATCATAATGGAGGCGGAGACTGCAGGAGTGGAAGAACGAGGATCCTATTGGAGGGTATGCTGCAGTGATGGAGGAATGAGGATCCTCCTGGAGGGGGAGGCTTCAGGGGTGTAGGGATGAGGATTATAGTTGAAGGGAAGGAGGGGAGGTTGCAGGGATGGAGTAATGAGGATCCAACAGGAGAGAAAGGAGGAGAAGGCTGCTAGAGTAGAGGGATGAGACTCGTACTGGAGAGAAAGGCTGCAGGAGTGTAGATATGAAGAACCTGCTGGAGGGGTAGGGTGCACGGGTGGAGTGATGAAGAACCTACCGGAGAAGGAGGATACGGGTTTGGAAGGATGAGGATCCTCCTGAGGTGAAGGGAGGCTGCAAGGTTGGAGGGATGAGAATCCTACTAGAGGGTGAGATTGCAGGTGTGGAGGGATGATCTTATTGGAGGGAGAGGTTATAGAGGTGGACGGATGAGGATCCCGTTGGAGGGGGAGGCGGCTTGGGTGTAAGGATGAGGATCCAAGTAGAGGGGAAGGTTACAGGGATGGAAAGATGAGGAATCCAATGGAGGGGGAGGCTGCAAGAGTATGGGATGAGGATCCTACTGGAGGATGAGGTTGCGGTAATCAAAGGATGGGGATCTTTTTGGAGATGGACACAGGGATGGAAAGATGAAGATCCTAACGGATGGGGAGGTTGCATGGGTTCAGATAAGGACGTACTGGAAGGGGGAGGCTGCAGGGATGGAGGGAGAAGAATCCTACAGGAGGGAGGAGTCTGCATGGATAGATGGATGAGGATCCTACCTAAGGGGTAGGCTGTATAAGTGGAGGAACGAGGATCCAACTAGAGGGGGAGGCTACAGCAGCGGACACATGGAGATCATACTGGAGAGGGAAGCTGCATAGTTGGAGGATTGAGGATCTTCCTGGAGGGGAGGCTGAAGGAGTGGAGAAATTTGGATACTACTGGACTGGGAGGCTGCATGGGTTGAGGAATGACGATCCTACTGGAAGGAGAGGTGGCAGGGATGGAGGGATGAGGATCCCATCGGAGGGGAAGGCTGCAGGGGTGGAGGGATGAAAATCCTATTAGAGGGAGAGGCAGCACGGGTGAAGGGATGATGCTCCTACTGGAGTGGGAAGCTGCTTGGGTGAAGGATTGAGGATCCCACTGGAGTTGGAGGTGGCAGGGATGAAGGGATGAGGATCTTACTTGAGGTGAGGGCTGCATGGGTGCAGTAATAAGGATCCTACTGGAGGGGGAGGCGGCAAGATGGAGGAATGAGAATCCTTCTGTAGGAAGAGGCTGTATGAGTGGAGGAATGAGGATCCTACCGTGGGGGGGGGGGGGAGGTTGCAGGGGTGTAGGGATGACAACCTTCCTGGAGGGTTAGGAAGCATAAGTGAAGGAATGAGAATCGTATTGGAGGGGGAGGCTGCATGGTTGGAGGAATGAGGATCTTACTGAAGGAGGAGGCTGTAGGGGTGGAGGGATGAGAATCCTACCGGAGGGAGAAGTGGCGGGGATGGAGGGATGAGGATCTTACCTGAGGGAGAGACTGCATGAATGGAGGAATTAGGATCCTTCTGGAGGGGAGGCTGCAGTGATAAAAAGATGAGGATCTTTGTGAAGATGCAGGACGCAGTGGTGGAGGGATGAGGATTCTACTGGAGAGGAGGCAGTAGGGGTGGAGGGATAAGGTTACTATGGAAAAGGGAGGATGCAGGGATGATGGGATGAGTATCGTATTGGAGGGAGAAGAGGCAGAGATGGAGGGACGTGGATCTTACATGAGGGGGAGGCTGCATGGGTGGAGGGATGAGGACCCAACTGGAGAGGAGGCTGCATGAGGGGAGAAATAAGTATCCAATTCGAGGGGCAGTCGGCAGGGATAAAGGTATGAGGATGATACTGGAGGAAGAGGCTGCATGGGTAGAGGAAGGAGAATCCTACTTGTTGGGAAGGCTGCAGCAATGGAAGAATGAGTATCTTTGGGGAGATGGAGGCAGCAGGTGAGTGGAAGGATGAGAATTCTACCGGAGTGGAGGCTGCATGCGTGGAGGAATGAGGATCCTACCTAAAGGGTGGCTGTATGGTTGGAGGGAAAAGGATCCTACCGTAGAGGGAGGCTGCTTGTGGAGGAATAAGGCTCCTACTGCAGGGAGAGGCTATAGCATTGGAGGGATCAGCATCTTACTGGAGGAGGAAGCTGCACAGATGGAAGATTCAAGGTCATATTGGAGGGGGAGGCTGCAGGGATGAAGGGATGAGGATCATACTGGGGCAGGAGGCTGAAGGGATGGAGGAATATGGATCCTACCGGATGGGGAGGCTGCATGGGTGGAGGAATTAGGATCCTACTGGAAGGGGAAGCTGCATGGGTAGAGGGATGGGGATCCTATTGTAGGGGGAGTCTCCAGGGCTGGAGGGATGAAGATCCTACTGAAAAAGATACGGCAGGGATGAAGGGGTAAGGATCTTACTGGATAAGGAGGCTGCAGGGATAGAGGAATGAGGTTCCTAATGGAGGGGGAGGCTGCATGGATGGAGAGCTGAGGATTCTACTGGAGGGGAAGGCTGCAGGGGTGAAGAGATTAGGATCATCCTGTAGGGGTTGAAGATGCAGGGAGGTTGAGACGAGGACCCCATTGAAAAGTGAGGCTGGAAGAGAGGAGGGATGAGGATCCTGCTGGAGGTTGAAGCTATACGGATGGAGGGATGAAGATCGTACTGGAAGGGGAAGCTGCAGGAACAGAGGGATAAGGATGTTATTGGAGGGGAAGGCTGCAAGGGTGGAGTGATGAGGACCCTTCTGCACGGGGAGGCTGCAGGGGTGGATGGCTGACGATCCTACTGGAGTGGTACTCCGCATGAGTGGAGGAATAAGGATCCTGGTGGAAAGGGAAGCTGCAGGAATGGAATGATGAGGATCCCACCCTGGGGAACTGCAGGGGTGGAGGGATGAGGATCCTACTGAAGAGAGATGCGGCAGGGATGGAGAAATTAGGATCCTACTGGATGGGGAGACTGCAGGGTTAGAGGGATGAGGATTCTATTTGAAGGGGAGACTGAAGGGATGGAGAAATGATGATCTTACTGGAGAGGGAGCCTGCATGGGAAGGTTGCATGAGGGGAGAAATAAGGATCCTACTTGAGGGGGAGCCTGCAGGGGTGAAGGAATGAGAATCATATTGGAAGGGAAGATTCAGGGATGGAGGGATGATGATCCTACTGGAGGAGGAGGCAGCAGAGGTGGAGGGATGAGGGTCCTAAAGGAGGGGGAGGCTGAATGGGTAAAGGAATGAGGATCCTACTGCAGGGGGAAGCTGCAGTGATGGAAGGATGAGGATCCTTGTGGAGGGGAAGGCTGCAGGTGTGGAGGAATGAGGGTCCTACTGGAGAGGTAGGCTGCATGAGTGTTGGAATGAGGATCCTATTGTAAGGGTAAGCTGCAGGAATGGGAGGATAATGATCCTACTAGAGGGGATGGCTGCAAGGTTGGAGGAATGAATATCATACCGAAAGAGGAATATGCATGGGTGGAGGAATGAGGATCCTATTGGATGGGGAAGCTGGATGGGTGGAGGAATAAGGATCCTACTGGAGGGAAAGGCGGAAGGGATGGAGGGATGAGGATTTTACTGGAGAGGGAGGCTGTAGGGATGGAGGGATAAGGATTGTAATGTAAAGAATAGCTCCAGGTATGGAGGGATGAGGATCCTAATGGAGAGGGGATGCAAGGGTGTACGGATGAGGAATTTACCGGAGGGAAGGCAGCAGGGATGGAGGGTTGAGGTTCCTATTGAAGGGGGAGGCTTTAGGGATGGATGAATGAGGAATCTACTGGAAGTAGAGGCTGTATGGTGCACGGATGAGGATTTTACTGGAGGGGGAGGCTACAGGGATTGAAGGATGAGGATCATAACGGAGAGGGAAACTGCAAGAGTGAGGAATGAGGATCCTATTGGAGAGGAATGTTGCAGGGATGGAATATTGAGGATCCTACTTGAAGTTTAGACTGCATGAGTGGAGAGATGAGGATCCTACTAGAGAGGTAAGCTGCAGGGATGGAAGGATGAGGATCTTACTAGAGGGGACGGCTGCAGGGATTGAGGGATGAGGAACCTACTGGAGGGAGAGTCTGCATGAAAGAAACAATAAGAAACCTACTGGAGGGGAGGCTTCATGGGTGGAGGGATGATGATCCTACTGGAGGGGGAGGCTGCAGACGTGAAGGGATGAAGATCCTATTGAAGGTGGAGGCTGCTCGAGTGTAAGGATGAGGATCCTAGTAAAGAGGAAGGTTGCAGGGGTAGAAGGATAAGGAACCTACTGGAGGGGAGGCCTCAGGAGTGTGGCGATTAGGATCCCACTGGAGGGTGAGGTTGCAGGATGAAAGGATGAGAATCTTTGTGGAGATAGAGGATGCAGGGGTGGAGGGATGAAGATCCTAACGGAGGGGGAGGCTGCATGGGTTGAGAGATGAGGATCGTACTGGAAGGAAGAGGCTATAGGTATGGAGGAAGAAGAATCCTACCGGAGGGGGAGTCAACATGGATGGAGAGATGAAAATCCTAGTAAAGGGGGAGGCTGCAGCGGCGGAGATGAGATCCTATTGGAGAAGGATGAGAAAGACAGACAACAAGAGCGCCTGACTGGCCCACGACTGGGATGCCTGAAAAAAATTAAATTAACTTGACAAAGAAGAATTTAATTCCACTCAGTACTTTTTAAGCTACCACTGACTCCCCGCTGCTACATATTTTCCTTCTAATGTCTCTTTTATCGCAGTAGTTTATACGTTTATTTCTTGCGTTTTTCATAAAGTATACCTGAATTTATAAGATATTTATCTAAACTACTTTTGAAGGTATTAATCGTTTTAGCATTCACTGCTCAACATACCTATAGGAAAAGAAGCCTATTCTCACGTCCATACTACATCTCTTAGCTTTGATTTTTATTCCATTTGTCCTAGTTTCCGCATTTTCTTGCATTTCGAAAAGATGTTCGCGGGTGGAGCAATGTGGAGCCTTGTGAAGGGGCAGGCTACGGGAATGGAGGGATAAGGATTCTACTGTAGGGGGAAGCTGTACAGATGGAGGATTGAAGATCATACTGGAGGGTGAGACTGCAGGAATGAAGGGATGAGGATCTTACTGGAGGAGGAGGCTGCAGGGATGGAGAAATAAGGATCCTACCGGATGGAGAGGCTACATGGGCAGCAGGATGAGGATCCTACTCTAGGGAAAAGCTGCATGACTGGAGGGATGAGGATCCTATAGGAGGGAGATTCTGTGGGGATGGATGGATGAGGATCCTACCGAGAGAGATGCGGCAGGGATGGAGGAGTAAAGATCTTACTGGACGGGGTGGCTGCATGGGTAGATGGATGAGGATCTAATGGAGTTGAGGCTGCGTGGGTGGAGAAATGAAGATCCTACTGGAGGGAAGGGCGGCGTTGGATGAAGGGATGAGGGTCATACTGTAGGGGAAGGATGCAGGGATGGTAGGATGATAATCCTACTAGAGGGGAAGGCTGCAGAAAAGGAGGGATGAGGATCCTAGTGGAGATTGAAGCTGTACGGAAGGAGGGATGAGGATCTTACAAGAGGAGGAAGCTGCACGAATAGAGGGATGAGGATCTTACTGGAAGGGGTGGCTGAAGTGATGGAAGGATGAGAATCCTTGTGGAGAGGAAGGCTGCAGGGGTGGAGGGATGATTATCCGACTGGATGGGAAGGTTGCGGGGGTGGACGAATGAGGATCCCAGTGGAGAGGGAGGCTGCATGGGTTTAGAAATAAGGATCCTATGGGAAAGGCTGCAGAGGTGAAGGTATGAGGTTCATACTGAAGGAGGAGGATGCAGAGATGGTGAGATGAGGATCCTACTGAAGGGGGAGGCTGCAGGGGTAGGTGGCTAAGGATCCCACTGGATGGGTAGACTACATGAGTGGAAAAATGCGGATCCTACTGGAGAGGGAAGCTGCTGCTATGAAAGGATTAAGATCCTATTCTTGGGGAAGCTGCAGGGGTGGAGGGATGAAGTTCCGACTCGAGAGAGATGCGGCAAAAGGAGGATTAGGATCTTACTGGATGGAGAAGCTGCGTGGATGGACGGATGAGGATTCTACTGGAGGATAAGACTTCATAGGTGGAGAAATGAGGATCCTACTGAGGGGAGAGGCTGCAGGGGTTAAGGGATGAGGATCATACCGGAGGGGAAGAATGCAGGAATGGTGGGATGAGGATCCCACTGGAGGAGGAACCTGCAGCAATAAAGGAATGAGGATCTTACTGAAGTTGGAGGCTGAAAGGGATGGAGGGATGAAAATCTTAATGGATAGGGAGGCTGCAGGGATGGAAGGATGATGACCTTACTTGAGAGGGAGGCTGCAGGGTTGGAGATATGAGGATCCTACTGGAGGAGGAGGCTGCATGGGTTTAGAAATGAGGATCCTATGGGGAAAGGCTGCAGAGGTGAAGGGATGAGGATCATACTGAAGGAGGAGGATGCAGAGATGGTGAGATGAGGATCCTACTGAAGGGGGAGGCTGCAGGGGTGGGTGGCTAAGGATCCCACTGGATGGGTAGACTACGTGAGTGGAGGAATGAGGATCCAACTGGAGAGGGAAGCTTCAGTAATGGAAGGATGAGAATCCTACTCTAGGGGAAGGCTGCAGGGTTGGAGGGATTATGATCCTACTGGAGAGAGATGCGGCAGGGGTGGAGGAATTAGGATCTCACTGGATGGGTAAGCAGCAGGGGTGGAGGGAAGAGGATCCTAGTGGAGGGGAAGGCTGCGTGGGTGGAGAAATGAGGATCCTACTGGAGGGGGAGGCTGCACTTTTGGAAAAATGAGGATCTACTGGAGGGAAAGGCTGCAAGGGTGAAGGGATGAAGATCACACTGAAGGGGGAGGATGCAGGGATGGTGGGATTAGGATTCCAGTGGAGTGGGAGACTTCAGGAATGGAGGGATGAGGATCCTACTAGAAGGGGGAGCCTGCAGGCATGGAGGAATGAGGATCCTACTGAAGGGAGAAACTTCAGTGATGGAAGGACGAGGATCCTTGTGGAGGGAGAGGCTGCAAGGGTGGAGGAATGAGGATCCTACTGGAAGGGGAAGCTACAGGGGCGGAGTGATGAGGATCCTACTGGAGCAATAGGCTGCATGAGTGGAAGAATGAAGATCCATTTGTGGGTGGAAACTGCAAGAATTGAAGGATAAGGATCCTACCAGAGGAGATGGCTGCAAGACTGAAGGGAGGAGGATCATACTGGAGGGGAAGTTGCATCAGAGGAGGAATTAGGATCCTACTGCAAAGGGAGGCTGCAGGGATGGAAGAATGGGTTCATACTGGAGGAGGGGCTTCGAGGGTGGAGGGATGAGGATCGTAGTTGAGGGGAAGGAAGAGTAGGCTACAGGTATGGAGGGATGAGGATCCTACAGGATGGAGATGCTGTATGGGTGGATGGATAAGTATCTTACTGGAGAGGTAGGCTGCAGGGATATAGGGATGCGGATCATACTGGAGGGAGATTCTGCAGTGATGGAGGGATGAGGATCCTAGTGGATGGAAAGGATGGTAATGCTGTTAGGATGGAGGGATGAGGCTCCTACTTTAGGGGAAGGCTGCAGGGATGGAGGGATGAGGATCCTACTGGAGGTAAAAGAAGGGAATGCTGCTAGGGTGGAGGGTCGAGGCTCCTACTGGAGGGAGACGCTGTAGGAGTGGAGTATGAGGAACATACAGAAGGGGTATGCTGCAAGGGTGGAGGGATAAAGCACCTACTGGAGGGGGACGTTGCAGAGATGTATGATGAAAACTCTGCTGGAGGAGAGGAAGCAGGGATAGAGGGATTGCGATCCTACCGGAGGGGGAGGCTGTAGGAGTGGCGGGATGAGGAACCTATTTGAGGGGATGGTTAAAGGGATATAGTAAATAAGGAACCTCATGGAAGGGATTGGCTGCAGGAGTGGAGGGATGATGAACCTCCTGGAAAGGTAGACTGCAGGAGTGGAGG
Organism: Panulirus ornatus; assembly: GCF_036320965.1. Lineage (NCBI taxonomy): Eukaryota > Metazoa > Arthropoda > Malacostraca > Decapoda > Palinuridae > Panulirus > Panulirus ornatus. The sequence goes on from NC_092224.1 coordinate 46,498,271, forward strand.
GATGAGGAACCTATTGGAAGGGGAGGCTGCAGGAGTAGAGTGACGGGGAGTGTACTAGTTGGGAGGCTGCATGGATGGTGGGATGAGAAACCTGTTGGAGGAGGTGGCTGTGGGGGAGGAGGGATGATGATCGTGGTGGATGGGCAGTGCTGCAGCGGTGAAGAAAATGATCTTTCTGGAGGGGGAGGTTGCATTGGTTGGGGATGAGGAACCTACCGCAGGGAGAAGCTAGAGCTATGGAGGGATGAGAAACCTAGTGGAGGGGAAGTTGCAGGGATGGAAAGATGAGGGACCTACCGGAGGAGGAAACTGCAGCGGTGGAGGAATAAAGATCCTACTGGAGGGGGAGGCTGGATGAGTGGAAGAATGAGGATCCTACTGGAGTGGGAGGCTGCAGGGATGGAAGGATGAGGAACCAAACGGAGGGGAAAGCTGTAGGGATTGAGGGATGAGGAAGCTATTGGAGGGGGATAGCTGCAGGGATAGAGGGATGAATAACCAACTGAAAGGGATAACTGTAGGGGTGAAGCGATGAGGGAGTACTCCAAAAGGAAGCTGCAGGGGTGGAGGAATGAGGAACCTATCACAGAGGGAGGCTGCTGGGATGTTGGGATGAGACACCTACTGGAGGATGAGGCTGTAGGGTTAGAGGGATGAAGATCCTACTGGAGGGGGAGGCTGCAGGGGTAGAGTAATGAGGATTCTACTTGAGGGGGAGGCTGCAGGGGTAGAGTTATGAGGATTCTACTTGAGGGGGAGGCTGCAGGGGAGGAGAGATGAGTATAGCACTGGAGGGTGAGGCTACATGGGTAGAGGAATGAGGATGATACTGGAGGAGGAGGCTGCCTGGGTGGGGGATTGAGAATCTTACTGGAGGGGGCGGCTGGAGGGGTGGAGGAATGAGGATAATGCTGGAGGGGGAGGCTGCAGAGATGGAAGGATGAGGATCGTTGTGGAGGGGTAGGCTACAATGGGTGGAGGACTGAAGATCCTACTGAAGGAGTACGTTACCTGAGTGGAGGAAAAGGGATCTTGCTGGAAGGGAGGGCTTGGATGATGGAAGGATGAGGATCCTTGTGAAGGAGAAGGCTGCAGGGTAGGAGATATGGGGATCCTCCTGTACGGGGAAGTTGCAGGGGTGGAGGGCTGAGGAGCCTAACGGAGGGATAGACTTTATGAGTGGAGGGATGAGGATCCCACTGGAGAGGGAAGCTGCAGGGATGGAAGTATGAGGATCCTACTAGAGGGAATAGCTGCGGTGGTGAAGGAATGAGGATCCTACTGGAAGGGGAGGCTGCAGTTTTGGAGGTATGAGGATCCTACCGGAGGAGGAGGAGGCTGCAGGGGTGTATTAATGAGGATCCTATTAGTCAAGGAGGCTACAGGTGTGGTGATGATCCTACTGGAGAGGAAGGCTGCATGAGTGGAGAAAAAAAGATCCTACTGTAGGGGGAAGCTGCAGTAATGGAAGGTTGAGGATCCTCCTAGAGGGTATGGCTGCAAGGTTTGAGGAATAAGGATCATCCTGGAGGGGGAAGCTGTATTGATGGAGGAATGAGGATGCTGCTGGAGGGGGGGCTGCATGGGTGGAGGAATGAGGATCCTACCAGAGGGGGAGGCTGCAGGGCTGGAGGGATCAGGATCCTACTGGAAGGAAAGGCGGGAGGTATGAAAGGATGAGGATTCTACTGGAAGGGGAGGCTGCAGGGTTGGAGGGATAAAGATCCTACTGGAGGAGGAGGCAACAGGAAAGGAGAGATGAGGATCCTACTGGAGGGATGAGAATTCTATTAGAGGGGGATGCTGCAGGGATGGTGAAATAAGGATCGTACTGGAGGGGTAGGCTGCAAGGTAGTGGGATGAGGAAGCCACTTGAAAGGAAGTTTCAAGGTTGGAAGAATGGCGAACCTACTGGAGGGGTATATTGCAGGGGAGGAGGGATATAGTAATCTACTCTAGGAGGAGGCTGCAGGGAAGAAAAGATGAGGAACTTATTGGAGGAGGAGGCTGCAGGGTTGGAGGGATGAGGATCCTACTGAAGGGGGAGTTCGCAGGGGTGTAGGAGGAAAATCCTGCTGGAGGGGAGGAAGCAGGGATGGAGGGATTACGATCCTACTGGAAGAATAGGCTGTAAGAGTAGCGAGATGAGGAACCTACATGAAGGGTTGGCTGAACGGAAGGAGTGAATGAAGAACCTCATGGAAGGGATTGACTGCAGGAGTGGAGGGATGATGAACCTCTTAGCGTGGGACTTTAGGAACTGAGGGATGAGGAACCTATTGGAAGGGGAGGCTGCAGGAGTAGAGTGTACTAGAGGGGACGCTACTTGGGTGGTGGGATGAGAAACCTATTGAAGGGGATGGCTGCAGGGGTGAAAGGATGATGATCCTAGTCGATGGGCAATGCTGCAGGAGTGGAGCGATGAAGATCCTAGTAGAGGGAGAAGCTGTAATGGTGAGGGGTGACTGCATGGAAGAAGGAATGAGGATCCTACAGGAGGGGAAGACTACAAGGGTTAAGGGATGAGGGTATTACTGGAGGGGGAGGCTGCCTGGATGGAAGAATGAGGATCCCACTGGAGGGGGAGGTTGCATGGGTGGAAGATTGCGGATCTTACTGGAGGGCGAGGCTACAGGTCTGAAGGAATGAGGATCCCACTGGAGGGGGGAGGCTACAGGGGTCGAGGGATGAAGATCCTACTGGAAGGATAGGCTGCATGAGTGGAGGAATAAGGATCCTACTGGAGGGGGAAACTACAGGAATGGAAGGATGAGGATCCTACTGGAAGGGAAAGCTGCACAGTTGGAGGAATATGGGTCTTACTGGAGTATGAGACCGCATAGGTGAAGGAATGAGGACCCTACTGGAGGCTGCATAGGTGGAGGACTGAGGATTTTACTGAAGAGGGAGGCTGGAGGGGTGGAGGCATGAGGATAATACTAGAGGGGGAGGCTGCAGAGATGGAAGAACGAGGATAAATGTGAGGGAGGAGTCTGCAGGGGTGCAGAAATGAGGATCTTACTGGAGGGTGAGGCTACAAGGGTGAAGGGCCTAGGATCCTACTATAGGGGTAAGCTATATGAGCGGAGGAATAAGGCTCCTACTGGAGGTAGAAGTTGCAGGAATCAAAGGATGGGGATCTTTCAGGAGGGGAAGGCTTCAGAGATTGAGGGATGAGAATCCTACTGGATGGATAGGCTACATGGTAAGAGAAATGAGGATCCTAATAGAGGGGGAGGCTGCATGGATGGAGGAATGAAGATCCTACTCGAGGGGAGGCTGCAGGTGTTTACGAATGAGGATTCTACAGAATGGAGAGGTTGCATGGATGGAGGGATGATGATTTTACTTGAGGGTGAGGCTGCAGGGATGGAGGGATAAGGATCCTACCGGACTGGAAGCTTCAGAGGTGGAACGGGTGAGGATCCTACTGGAGGGTAGGCAGCAGGGATGGAGACATGAGGATCCTCTTGGAAAAGGGATGCTGAAGAGTGGTGGAATGAGGAACTCACCGGCGGGAGAGGCTGTCGGGTTGCAAGGATGAGGGTCTTCCTGGCAGGATAGGCTGCAAGGACTGAGGCATGAGAAGCATATCGGAAGGGGTGGCTGCATGAATGGAAGAATGTGGAAGCTATTAGAGGGAAAGGCGGCAGAGATAGAAGAATGAGAATCCTGCTAGAGGGGAAGACTGTAGGGGTGTAGGGATGAGGATCTCAAGACTGAGGCATGAGAAGCATATCGGAAGGGGTGGCTGCATGAATGGAAGAATGTGGAAGCTATTAGAGGGAAAGGCGGCAGAGATAGAAGAATGAGAATCCTGCTAGAGGGGAAGACTGTAGGGGTGTAGGGATGAGGATCTTAGTGGAGGGGGAGGCTGCATGATTGGAGGATTGACGATCTTACTGGAGGGGGAGACAGCAGGGGTGGAGGGATGAGGATCCTACTAGCGGGGGACGCTGCAAGGTTGGAGGGCTGAGGATCCCACTGGAGGGGTAGGCTGTAGGAGTAGCGGGATGAGGAACCTAAATGAGGGGGTGGCGGCAGGGATGAAGTGAATGAGGAACCTACTGTAAGGGATTGGCTGCAGAGGTGGAGGGATGATGAACCTCCTGGAGGGGGAGGCTACAGGAGTGGAGGGATGTGGAACCTATTGGAGGGGGAGGCTGCTGGAGTAGAATGTTAAGGAATGTACTGGAAGAGAGGCTAAACGGGTGAAGGGATGAGAAACCAGCTGGAAGTAAGGCTGCAGGGGTGAAGGAATGAAGAATCCCAGTGTAGGGAGAGGCTGTAAGGGTAGTGAGATAAGGATGCAGGGTGGAGGGATGATGATCTCACTGGAGGGGGAGGCTGCAGAGAAGGAGGGATAAGGTGTAAGGAAAGAAGAGACGTTCTTTGTTTCTGTAGTTACTTACTGAAGATCTGGTGGCCTTTATACAGTTTTATTAGGAAGAATTGATATGTATATCTATGGCACTCTGATTTACAAGTGCTGAGACACACACCGTCAGTACTGTCTTGAGTCGCCTCGCTGCGCATACTGAGGGCCGGCGCCCACAAGCGCCCGGCCCTGGTTTCGCTGAGGTCAGCTCCTCCTGATCAAACAACACGAGTGGAAGATTCCACAGTGAGCTAATAGGGACTTTCCATATGATCCAACGATCTGATATATGCTAATACACATGCATAGCACAACCGACTCATAGTAAGATAGTGATAACACATGATCAATGAAAAATCAATGGTGTGTGTGTGTGTGTGTGTGTGTGTGTGTGTGTGTGTGTGTGTGTGTGTGTGTGTATGTGTGTGTGTGTGTGTGTGTGTGTGTGTGTGTGTGTGTGTGTGTGTGTGTGTGTGTGTGTGTGTTTGTGTGTGTGTGTTACAGAGAAACCTACTGAAGGGGAGGCTGCAGGGGTTAAGGGAGGTGGAACCTACCGAAGGGGGAGGCTGTATAGGTTGAGCGATGCCGAACCTACCTGAGGGGAGGCTGCAGGGGTAGAGGGATGATGATCCAATTGGAAGAGGAAACTGCAAGGGTGGAGGGATGGGGAACCTGTAATGGGGAGGAAGGCTGCATTGGTGGTTGGATGAGGAACCTGCAGGAAGGACAGGCTGCAGGGATGGGGGGATAAGGATCCCACTGAGGGTGGAGGCTGCAGGACAGGAGGGATGAATTATCTGCTGGTGGGGGAACCATCATGAGTGAAGGATAAAGGAACGTGCTAAAGGAGGCTGCAGGAACAGAGGGATGAGGAGCTTACTGCAGAGGGAGGCTGCAAGGTTGGAGGGATGGGGAGCCCACTGCTTGGGAAGGCTGCTGGGGTGCAGGAATGAGGATCTTACTGGAGGGAGGAGGCGACAGGAGTGGAGGGATGAGGAGCTACTGGAAGGGAAGGCTGTAGGGGTGTTGGGGAAGGCTGCAGGGTTGGAAAGATGAGGAACTTACTGCGGGCGGAGGTTGCGGGGGTGGAAAGATAAGACATCTGCTAGAGTGGGAGGCTACAGGGTAGGTGGAACGAGGATCCTACTGGAGCAGGAAGCTGCAGGGGTGGAGGGATGAGGAATTTATGCTCTGTCTTTTTTATTTTTTTCTATCGAGGCGAAGATGCACTTGTCAGGTTGGTCGTGATTGGCTGAATGCAACATGTCCGAATAACATCGTTGTATTTCAAATAATTACGATAATGTTAATCGAAACTTATCTACTAACTCAGATTTCTCCTTCAAATGTATATGTCAACTAGTCATGTTAACAGGTAAAGAGATAGCGAAGTAATGTGTTGGTAAGTCTGAATTATATAACAACAGTCACCCAAGTCAATTATCAACTTTGAAGACCAGAATCTACTTAAAACATGATACATGCACCAGTGGCAGCAGCCACCATCAGTGGTACATGTATTATTGGTAGTAGCCACCATCAGTGAGTGATACATGCACCAGTGGTAGCAGCTGCCATCACCGATACATGCACCAGTGGGAGCGGCCACAACCAGTGGTGCATGCACTAATGATGACAGCAAATATCAGTGATACATGCACTACTAGTAGCAGCCACCATTAGTGATACATACCCCATTGGCAGCAGCGACCATCGGTGATACATGCAGTAATGGTAACAGCTACTATCAGTGATACATGTAACAGTGGTAACACTTCTTATCAGTGATACATGCACCAGTGGTATCAAACACTATCAGTGATACATGCATAATGATAGCAGCCACCATCAGTGATGAATGCATCAATAGTAGCAGCTATTATCAGTGATACATGCACCAGTGGTATCAGCCACTATCAGTGATACCTGCACCAGTGGTATCAGGAACTATCAGTGATACATGCACCAGTGGTATCAGCCACTATCAGTGATACATGCACCAGTGGTATCAGGAACTATCAGTGATACATGCACCAGTGGTATCAGCCACTATCAGTGATACATGCACCAGTGATATCGGGCACTATCAGTGATACATGCACCAGTGGTATCAAACACTATCAGTGATACATGCATAATGATAGCAGCCACCATCAGTGATAAATGCATCAATAGTAGCAGCTACTATCAGTGATACATGCACCAGTGGTATCAGCCACTATCAGTGATACATGCACCAGTGGTATCAGGAACTATCAGTGATACATGCACCAGTGGTATCATTCACTATCAGTGATACATGCATAATGATAGCAGCCACCATCAGTGATAAATGCATCAATAGTAGCAGCTACTATCAGTGATACATGCACCTGTACAGCTACTATCAGTGACACATACATGCAGCTACTGCATATACATGCACTGTACGCTACTATCAGTGATACATGCACCTGTACAGCTACTATCAGTGATACATGCACCTGTACAGCTACTATCAGTGATACATGCACCTGTACAGCTACTATCAGTGATACATGCACCTGTACAGCTACTATCAGTGATACATGCACCTGTACAGCTACTATCAGTGATACATGCACCTGTACAGCTACTATCAGTGATACATGCACCTGTACAGCTACTATCAGTGATACATGCACCTGTACAGCTACTATCAGTGATACATGCACCTGTACAGCTACTATCAGTGATACATGCACCTGTACAGCTACTATCAGTGATACATGCACTTGTACAGCTACTATCAGTCATACATGCACCTGTACGGCTATTATCAGTGATACATGCACCTGTACATCTACCATCAGTGATACATGCACCTGTTCGGCTACTATCAGTGATACATGCACCTGTACGGCTATTATCAGTGATACATGCACCTGTACATCTACCATCAGTGATACATGCACCTGTTCGGCTACTATCAGTGATACACGCACCTGTACGGTTATTATCAGTGATACATGCACCTGTACAGCTACTATCAGTGATACATGCTCCTGTACAGCTACTATCAGTGATACATGCACTTGTACAGCTATTATCAGTGATACATGCACCTGTACAGCTATTATCAGTGATACATGCACCTGTACAGCTACTATCAGTGATACATGCACCTGTACGGCTATTATCAGTGATACATGCACCTGTACAGCTACTATCAGTGATACATGCACTTGTACAGCTATTATCAGTGATACATGCACCTGTTCGGCTACTATCAGTGATACATGCACCTGTACGGCTATTATCAGTGATACATGCACCTGTACAGCTACTATCAGTGATACATGCACTAGTGGCATTAGCCATCATCAGTGGTGTACGCCAGAGCTTGGTGATACATGTTGATACAGCTAGTAAGGCTGGTTGGTGTCCTCCTGCAGGGTGATATTGGTGACCTCACCTTGGTTCTTCCGCCGTTTGCGACTGCTGCAGTGTGCCCGTCACCTTGTCCACCATAAGCTGCGTCAGGTCAGAGAAGGAGAGCACCATGTCCTCCGGCAGGAAGTCGAGTCCTTCCATAGTAGTGTTGATTAAGGCCTCTGTTCCCCTGACAAGTGGTGTCCTTTATCTTGTTTACTTACAGCTCAGCCGCTCGTCACACAACATGAACACTTGTATGGCACTGACTCCTGCAGGCAGGTAGGGTTCACGTCGGTAACTGTGCCACCCTTGAGGCCCTGTGTGTCTTGGGGAATTCGTCCTTTATCGGCGATGGACTTGTGTAAATGTGCCACGTAACAGTCTATGTGTTCACGCTATTTCACTGTTGTCTACACAGTACACTTAACGATGCTTACGCCTCTCCTCCTCAGTACAGATTCCTCGTAACATTTCAGATATTCTCGTGAACAAATCGTTAAGATGTCAATTTTGTTGACAATCCAAATTCACAGTAGTTATGTCTTTGCTGATTTTTATACTACGAATCCGTTGATGTGCGTATGTATATGTGTATGCATGTATGTATGTATGTATGTATATATGTATGCATGTATCCGTTATATTTGCAAGAGATATGATTGTCGTTTTTTGTAAGAGCTGCTGATTAGCTGCTGTTTAAGTTTGTCTCAGGCTCTGATTTTCACATCAAGTAACTATTGACGTCATCACAAAGTGACGTGAACAAGAGGTATTGATAAGGAAACGTGTCCGCACCAGTGAGGCTCGCGGACGATGACACCAGTAGAGTCCAAGTTGTTCGTGTGAGCAAGACTAACTGGTGAGTGGCAGACCCCGGAAGGTTCCCTCGTCACGGGCCAGGTCCACAGAAGAGAGACTGGTGACGGATGGCTAGACAGAGGTGTCGTGAGGGAGGTAACAGAATGCGCTATAGGCCCCGTTGTGCACTGGCGCTTACCAGGCTGTTAACGGTAAGGTATGGCGGAGCAGATGAGCTGAGGCCGCTGTGTCGACTAACGGGCTGCCTGCCACGCCGCCTGCACTTGGTGTATGTGGCTCGGGAGAGGCGGGAAGCGGTCGCTGTAGGAGACACACCTCCCTAGATTTCAGTGTTAACGTTTCTAAGAAAGATTTCATTACTGGATCTATCGACTTTTCATATTTCATATAAAGTTGTTACACTTATCGAGATCCTTACAATTATTTATTTTGATGTGCAAAGAAGTGATTTCCGTCTAGCAGGAGTTGTCAACTCTTGCCGGCAGCATATCATATCCTTGATTCTATTATTAATGCCTCATTCTTTAACATCATTTATCATCTTTCCTTCATATAATTAATTCAGAAAAGTTTTGTAATGTTTGTATTTTCTCTTTAGACAATGTTACGGTGTAAAAGTAATATCTCAAAGATATGTATATATATACCGGAAGAGCCAACACGCATAGCCTCAAGCGATGTTTGAGCACACTCAGAAATGTGGCCAGCTGGTGTCTAAATGTTTCCAGCTGGTGTCCAAACAGCAAATGTTGTCCATCTCGAGGTTATGTTGGGGCAGCCCTGGCCTGTGGGACCGGACGGCAACTCCCTGGCTGGTGCAGAGTTAGGTTGGTTTGAATGTTTGAACCGAACCGAACGTCAAAACCTAACACTTCCCTGACCTTCAATGTGCTCTTCAATTTTTCTGACACTCCATCTGTGGATTGATCATCTCACACTTAACGCAGAAAAAACGCTGTTCCACTCATCAAAATTTATTATGGTCGGTTGGAAAAGATCAAATAATTTCCCTCGTAATAACAACCGCTGAAGTTACGTCTTCGAATGAAAGTTACAAATGTATTTTTCGCACTTTGTCTTTCTTGAAGTAGCTGATGCTTGGTTGATATTCTTCATGTGACTCATCCCTTACTACTACTACTACTACTACTGCTACTACTACTACTACTACTACTTCTACTGTACTACTACTACTACTACTATTACTACTGTACTACTACTACTACTACTACTACTACTACTACTACTACTACTACTACTACTACTACTACTACTACTACTTCTACTGTACTACCACCACTACTACTATTACTACTGTACTACTACTACTACTACTGCTACTACTACTACCACTACTACTTCTACCACTGTACTACTACTACTACTACTACTACTACTACTACTACTACTACTACTACTACTACTACTACTACTTGTACTAATACTACTACTACGACTATAATACTACTCCAATATTTATCATTTAAGAAATCCAGGAATATATCATTTTCGTACACATTCGCCATTTCCCACGTCAGTGAGACAGTGTCAAGTGCAGATGACAGAGCCTAAGAGAGACAAATCCTCACTTTACCCCCTTCGCTCTTCCTTCTTTAGGAAAGCCAAACAGAAGGGAAGGTTTTCTACCCCAGCCCCACTCCCACCCATTTATGCCACCTTCTATGACATGCAAGGAAAATAGAGGTCATTCGGTTTAGTAGGATAGAGGGACAAGTTATTTGGGATGCAAGGCTGAATGTGGAAAAAATGGAGGAAGTGAAGTGTTTCAGTTATCTGGAAGATGAGTTGGCAGCGAATGGAACCATGGAAGCTGAAGTGAGCCATGGGGTGGGGGAAGGGGCGAAGGTTCTGGGAGCGTTGAAGAATGTATGGAAAGAAAGAACGTTGTATCGGAGAGCAAAAGTGGGTATGTTTAAGGAAATAGTTGTTCCAACAAATATGATTACGATGCATGGGCTATAGATAGGGATGTACGGAGGAGAGCGAATATCATGGAAATGTTTGAGGACAATATGTCATGTGAGGTGGTTCGATACTGTAAGTAATGAAAGGGTAAGAGAGATGTGTGGGAATAAAACAGAGTGAGGTTGAGAGAGCAGAAGAGGGTGTGCTGAAATAGCTTGGAGAAATGACGAGAATGAGCAATGACACTTTAACAAATAGGAATATGTATCAGAAGTAGCGAGAAGACGAACTGAGACAACAAATTAAAGATGGAAGTAAAGTGAAAAAGATTTAGGGCCTGAACATCCGGGAGGATAAAAGGCTTGCAAGGAATAGAGTGAATTGGAACAATGTGGTATACCGGGATGGACGTGATGTCAAAGGACTGAACCAGGGCATGTGAAACGTCTGGGGTAAACGAAGGAAAGGTCTGTGGGGCCTGGATATGGACAGGGAACCGTGGTTTCGGTGCGTTCCACATGACATCAAGGGTTGGTAATCGAGCGTCGGAGAAAAGATAATATATGTTTTCTTTTGTCTTTTCCTTCACGCATTTATGCTTTTCCTGTGGTGGGGGTGTGGGGAGTGGCTTCAAGAAAGGACGAAAGTAAATATGTATAAATACATGCATGAGAAATAAATATATATATATATATATATATATATATATATATATATATATATATATATATATATATATATATATATATATATATATATATATATATATGATGTCAAAGGACTTTCCACCTCCAATTTGGGAGACCAAATTGGAGGTGGATAGATGGAGTGAAAAAGATTTTGAGTGATCGGGTCCTGAACATGCAGGAGGATGAAAGGCGTTCAAGGAATAGAGTGAATTGGAACGATGTGGTATACCGGGGTCGACGTGCTGTCAATGGATTGAACCAGGGCATGTGAAGCGTCTGGGGTAAACCATGGAAAGTGTGTGGGGCCTGGATGTGGAAAGGGAGCTGTGGTTCCGGTGCATTATTACATGACAGCTAGAGAATGAGTGTGAACGAATGTGGCCTTTGGTGTCTTTCCTAGCGCTACCTCGCACACATGAGGGGGGAGGGGGTTGTTATTCCATGTGTGGCGAGGTGGCGATGGGAACAAATAAACGCAGATAGTATGAATTATGTACATGTGTATATATGTATATGTCTGTGTGTGTATATATATGTGTACATTGAGATGTATAGGTATGTATATTTGCGTGTGTGGACTTTTTTTTTTTTTGTCGCTGTCTCCCGCGTTTGCGAGGTAGCGCAAGGAAACAGACGAAAGAAATGGCCCAACCCACCCCCATATACATGTATATACATACGTCCACACACGCAAATATACATACCTACACAGCTTTCCATGGTTTACCGCAGACGCTTCACATGCCCCGATTCAATCCACTGACAGCACGTCAACCCCGGTATACCACATCGCTCCAATTCACTCTATTCCTTGCCCTCCTCTCACCCTCCTGCATGTTCAGGCCCCGATCACACAAAATCTTTTTCACTCCATCTTTCCACCTCCAATTTGGTCTCCCTCTTCTCCTCGTTCCCTCCACCTCCGACACATATATCCTCTTGGTCAATCTTTCCTCACTCATCCTCTCCATGTGCCCAAACCATTTCAAAACACCCTCTTCTGCTCTCTCAACCACGCTCTTTTTATTTCCACACATCTCTCTTACCCTTACGTTACTTACTCGATCAAACCACCTCACATCACACATTGTCCTCAAACATCTCATTTCCAGCACATCCATCCTCCTGCGCACAACTCTATCCATAACCCACGCCTGGCAACCATACAACATTGTTGGAACCACTATTCCTTCAAACATACCCATTTTTGCTTTCCGAGATAATGTTCTCGACTTCCACACATTCTTCAAGGCCCTCAGAATTTTCGCCCCCTCCCCCACCCTATGATCCACTTCCGCTTCCATGGTTCCATCCGCTGCCAGATCCACTCCCAGATATATAAAACACTTCACTTCCTCCAGTTTTTCTCCATTCAAACTCACCTCCCAATTGACTTGACCCTCACACCCTACTGTACCTAATAACCTTGCTCTTATTCACATTTACTCTTAACTTTCTTCTTTCACACACTTTACCAAACTCAGTCACCAGCTTCTGCAGTTTCTCACATGAATCAGCCACCAGCGCTGTATCATCAGCGAACAACAACTGACTCACATCCCAAGCTCTCTCATCCCCAACAGACTTCATACTTGCCCCTCTTTCCAAAACTCTTGCATTCACCTCCCTAACAACCCCATCCATAAACAAATTAAACAACCATGGAGACATCACACACCCCTGCCGCAAACCTACATTCACTGAGAACCAATCACTTTCCTCTCTTCCTACACGTACACATGCCTTACATCCTCGTGTATGTATGTATATGTGTATGTATATATATGTGTTTGTGGGCGGGTTGGGCCATTCTTTCGTCTGTTTCCTCGCGCTACCTCGCTAACGCGGGAGACAGCGACAAAGCAAAATAAAAATGAATAAAATAGATAATATATATATATACATATATATATATATATATATATATATATATATATATATATATATATATATATATATATATATATATATATATATATATATATATATATATATATATATATATTCCTATGAGTCCACGGGGAAAATAAAACACGAAAAGTTCCCAAGTGCACTTTCGTGTAATAATCACATCATCAGGGGAGCCAAAAGAGAGAAATATAACAGTCAGTTGATATACATCGAAGAGACGAAGCTAGGACGCCATTTGGTAAACAATTTTGCGCGTGATGAAGATATTCCTATGAGTCCACGGGGAAAATGAAACACGAAAAGTTCCCAAGGGCACTTTCGTGTAATAGTCACATCATCAGGGGAGACACAAGAGAGAAATATAACATTCAGTTGATATACATCGAAGAGACGAAGCTAGGACGCCATTTCGTAAACATTATATATATATATATATATATATATATATATATATATATATATATATATATATATATATATATATATATATATATATATATTTATTCTATTTATTTATATTTATTTTGCTTTGTCGCTGTCTCCCGCGTTAGCGAGGTAGCGCAAGGAAACAGATGAAAGAAATGGCCCAACCCACCCACATACACGTATATACATACACGTCCACACACACAAATATATATACCTATACATCTTAACATATATATATATATATATATATATATATATATATATATATATATATATATATATATATATATATATATATATATATATATATATATATATATATATATATATATATATATATATATATATTTTTTTTTTTTTTTTTTCTGTAAGAAACTGCAGAAGCTGGTGACGGAGTTTGGTAAAGTGTGTGGAAGAAGAAAGTTAAAAGTAAATGTGAATAAGAGCAAGGTTATTAGGTACAGTAGGGTTGAGGGTCAAGTCAATTGGGAGGTGAGTTTGAATGGAGAAAAACTGGAGGAAGTGAAGTGTTTTAGATATCTGGGAGTGGATCTGTCAGCGGATGGAACCATGGAAGCGGAAGTGGATCATAGGGTGGGGGAGGGGGCGAAAATTTTGGGAGCCTTGAAAAATGTGTGGAAGTCGAGAACATTATCCCGGAAAGCAAAAATGGGTATGTTTGAAGGAATAGTGGTTCCAACAATGTTGTATGGTAGCGAGGCGTGGGCTATGGATAGAGTTGTGCGCAGGAGGATGGATGTGCTGGAAATTAGATGTTTGAGGACAATGTGTGGTGTGAGGTGATTTGATCGAGTAAGTAACGAAAGGGTAAGAGAGATGTGTGGAAATAAAAAGAGCGTGGTTGAGAGAGCAGAAGAGGGTGTTTTGAAGTGGTTTGGGCACATGGAGAGAATGAGTGAGGAAAGATTGACCAAGAGGATATATGTGTCGGAGGTGGAGGGAACGATGAGAAGAGGGAGACCAAATTGGAGGTGGAAAGATGGAGTGAAAAGGATTTTGTGTGATCGGGGCCTGAACATGCAGGAGGGTGAAAGGAGGGCAAGGAATAGAGTGAATTGGAGCGATGTGGTATACAGGGGTTGACGTGCTGTCAGTGGATTGAATCAAGGCATGTGAAGCGTCCGGGGTAAACCATGGAAAGCTATGTAGGTATGTATATTTGCGTGTGTGGACGTGTGTATGTACATGTGTATGGGGGGGGTTGGGCCATTTCTTTCGTCTGTTTCCTTGCGCTACCTCGCAAACGCGGGAGACAGCGACAAAGTATAAAAAAAAAAATATATATATATATATATATATATATATATATATATATATATATATATATACATATATATATTTCAGTTTTCTAAATTGTTTCTTACATTTTCACATGTATATATATGTATGTGTGTGTGTGTGTATGTGTGCGTGTGTGTGTGTATGTGTGTGTATGTGTATATATATATGTATATTATCCCTGGGGATAGGGGTGAAAGAATACTTCCCACGCATTCCTCGCGTGTCGTAGAGAGCGACTAGAGGGGACGGGAGCGGGGGGCCAGAAATCCTCCCCTCCTTGTATTTTTTTAACTTTCTTAAATGGGAAACAGAAGAAGGAGTCACGCGGGGAGTGCTCATCCTCCTCGAAGGCTCAGATTGGGGTGCCTAAATGTGTGTGGATGTAACCAAGATGTGAAAAAAGGAGAGATAGGTAGTATGTTTGAGGAAAGGAACCTGGATGTTTTGGCTCTGAGTGAAACGAAGCTCAAGGGTAAAGGGGAAGAGTGGTTTGGGAATGTCTTGGGAGTAAAGTCAGGGGTTAGTGAGAGGACAAGAGAAAGGAAAGGAGTAGCAGTACTCCTGAAACAGGAGTTGTGGAAGTATGTGATAGAATGTAAGAAAGTAAATTCTCGATTGATATGGGTAAAACTGAAAGTTGATGGAGAGAGATGGGTGATTATTGGTGCATATGCACCTGGGCATGAGAAGAAAGATCATGAGAGGCAAGTGTTTTGGGAGCAGCTGAATGAGTGTGTTAGTGGTTTTGATGCACGAGACCGGGTTATAGTGTTGGGTGATTTGAATGCAAAGGTGAGTAATGTGGCAGTTCAGGGAATAATTGGTATACATGGGGTTTTCAGTGTTGTAAATGGAAATGGTGAAGAGCTTGTAGATTTATGTGCTGAAAAAGGATTGATGATTGGGAATACCTGGTTTAAAAAGCGAGATATACATAAGTATACTTATGTAAGTAGGAGAGATGGCCAGAGAGCGTTATTGTATTACGTGTTAATTGACAGGCGCGCGAAAGAGAGACTTTTGGATGTTAATGTGCTGAGAGGTGCAAGTGGAGGGATGCCTGATCATTATCTTGTGGAAGCTAAGGTGAAGATTTGTATGGGTTTTCAGAAAAGAAGAGTGAATGTTGGGGTGAAGAGGGTGGTGAGAGTAAGTGAGCTTGGGAAGAAGACTTGTGTGAGGAAGTACCAGGAGAGACTGAGTACAGAATGGAAAAAGGTGAGAACAATGGAAGTAAGGGGAGTGGGGGAGGAATGGGATGTATTTAGGGAATCAGTGATGGATTGCGCAAAAGATGCTTGTGGCATGAGAAGAGTGGGAGGTGGGTTGATTAGAAAGGGTAGTGAGTGGTGGGATGAAGAAGTAAGAGTATTAGTGAAAGAGAAGAGAGAGGCATTTGGATGATTTTTGCAGGGAAAAAATGAAATTGAGTGGGAGACGTATAAAAGAAAGAGACAGGAGGTCAAGAGAAAGGTGCAAGAGGTGAAAAAAAGGGCAAATGAGAGTTGGGGTGAGAGATTATTATTAAATTTTAGGGAGAATAAAAAGATGTTCTGGAAGGAGGTAAATAAAGTGCGTAAGACAAGGGAGCAAATGGGAACTTCAGTGAAGGGCGCAAATGGGGAGGTGATAACAAGTAGTGGTGATGTGAGAAGGAGATGGAGTGAGTATTTTGAAGGTTTGTTGTATGTGTTTGATGATAGAATGGCAGATATAGGGTGTTTTGGTCGAGGTGGTGTGCAAAGTGCAAGGGTTAGGGAAAATGAGTTGGTAAACAGAGAATAGGTAGTAAAAGCTTTGCGGAAGATGAAAGCCGGCAAGGCAGCAGGTTTGGATGGTATTGCACTGGAATTTATTAAAAAAGGTGGGTGACTGTATTATTGACTGGTTGGTAATGTTATTTAATGTATGTATGACTCATGGTGAGGTGCCTGAGGATTGGCGGAATGCGTGCATAGTGCCATTGTACAAAGGCAAAGGGGATAAGAGTGAGTGCTCAAATTACAGAGGTATAAGTTTGTTGAGTATTCCTGGCAAATTCTATGGGAGGGTATTGATTGAGAGGGTGAAGGCATGTACAGACCATCAGATTGGGGAAGAGCAGTGTGGTTTCAGAAGTAGTAGAGGATGTGTGGATCAGGTGTTTGCTTTCAAGAATGTATGTGAGAAATACTTAGAAAAGCAAATGGATTTGTATGTAGCATTTATGGATCTGGAGAAGGCATATGATAGAGTTGATAGAGATGCTCTGTGGAAGGTATTAAGAATATATGGTGTGGGAGGCAAGTTGTTAGAAGCAGTGAAAAGTTTTTATCGAGGATGTAAGGCATGTGTACGTGTAGGAAGAGAGGAAAGTGATTGGTTCTCAGTGAATGTAGGTTTGCGGCAGGGGTGTGTGATGTCTCCATGGTTGTTTAATTTGTTTATGGATGGGGTTGTTAGGGAGGTGAATGCAAGAGTTTTGGAAAGAGGGGCAAGTATGAAGTCTGTTGGGGATGAGAGAGCTTGGGAAGTGAGTCAGTTGTTGTTCGCTGATGATACAGCGCTGGTGGCTGATTAATGTGAGAAACTGCATAAGCTGGTGACTGAGTTTGGTAAAGTGTGTGAAAGAAGAAAGTTAAGAGTAAATGTGAATAAGAGCAAGGTTATTAGGTACAGTAGGGTTGAGGGTCAATTCAATTGGGAGGTGTGTTTGAATGGAGAAAAACTGGAGGAAGTGAAGTGTTTTAGATATCTGGGAGTGGATCTGGCAGCGGATGGAACCATGGAAGCGTAAGTGGATCATAGGTTGGGGGAGGGGGCGAAAATTCTGGGAGCCTTGAAGAATGTGTGGAAGTCGAGAACATTATCTCGGAAAGCAAAAATGGGTATGTTTGAAGGAATAGTGGTTCCAACAATGTTGTATGGTTGCGAGGCGTGGACTATGGATAGAGTTGTGCGCAGGAGGATGGATGTGCTGGAAATGAGATGTTTGAGGACAATGTGTGGTGTGAGGTGGTTTGATCGAGTGAGTAACGTAAGGGTAAGAGAGATGTGTGGAAATAAAAAGAGCGTGGTTGAGAGAGCAGAAGAGGGTGTTTTGAAGTGGTTTGGGCACATGGAGAGGATGAGTGAGGAAAGATTGACCAAGAGGATATATGTGTCGGAGGTGGAGGGAACAAGGAGAAGAGGGAGACCAAATTGGAGGTGGAAAGATGGAGTGAAAAAGATTTTGTGTGATCGGGGCCTGAACATGCAGGAGGGTGAAAGGAGGGCAAGGAATAGAGTGAATTGGAGCGATGTGGTATACCGGGGTTGACGTGCTGTCAGTGGATTGAATCAAGCCATGTGAAGCGTCTGGGGTAAACCATGGAAAGCTGTGTAGGTATGTATATTTGCGTGTGTGGACGTATGTATATACACGTGTATGGGGGTGGGTTGGGCCATTTCTTTCGTCTGTTTCCTTGCGCTACCTCGCAAACGCGGGAGACAGCGACAAAGTATAATAATAATAATAATATATATATATAAATATATCATTTATTATATTTTGCCGCTGTCTCCCACGTTAGCGGGGTAGGGCGAGAAAACAGACGGAAGAAAGACCCAACCCACCCCCATACACATGTATACACATACACGTCCACAGACGCACATATGCCTACCTATACATCTCAAAGTATACATATATATACACACACAGACATATACATAATGTATATATACATATGTACATAATTCATACTGTCTGCCCTTGTTCATTCCCGTCGCCACCCCACCACACATGAAATGACAACCCCCTCCCCCGGCATGTGCCCGAGGTAGCGCTAGGAATAACAACAAAGGCCCCATTCGTTCACACTCTGTCTCTAGCTGTCATGTATAATGCACCGAAACCACAGCTCCATTTCCACATCCAGGCCCCACAAAACTTTCCATGGTTTACCCCAGACGCTTTTCATGCCCTGGTTCAATCCATTGACAGCACGTCGACACCGGTATACCACATCGTTTCAATTCACTCTATTCCTTGCACGCCTTTCACCCTCCTGCATGTTCAGGCCCCGATCACTCAAAACCTTTTTCACTCCATCTTTCCACCTCCAATCTGGTCTTCCACTTCTCCTCGTTCGCTCCTCCTCTGACACATATATCTCTTTGTCAATCTTTCCTCACTCATTCTCTCCATGTGACGAAACCATTTCAAAACACCCTCTTCTGCTCTCTCAACCACACTCTTTTTATTACCACACATCTCTCTTTCCCTTTCATTACTTACTCGATCAAACCACCTCACACCACATATTGTCTTCAAACATCTCATTTCCAGCACATCCACCCTCCTCCGCACAACTATATCTATAGCCCACGCCTCGCAACCATATAACATTGTTGGAACCACTATTCCTTCAAACTTACCCATTTTTGTTTTCTGAGATAACGTTCTCGACTTCCACACATTTTTCAACGCTCCAGAACTTTCGTCCTACCCCTCCCACCCTATGATTCACTTCCACTTCCATGTTTACATCCGCTGCCAAATGACTCCCAGATATCTAAACACTTCACTTCCTCCAGGTTTTCTCCATTCAAACTTACCTCCCAATTGACTTGTAACTCCCTACTGAACCTGATAACCTTGCTCTTATTCACATTTACTGACAGCTTTCTTCTTTCACACACTTTAACAAACTCATTCAACAACTTTTGCAGTTTCTCACCCGAATCAGCCACCAGCGCTGTATCATCAGCGAACAACTACTGACTCACCTCCCAAGCTCTCTTATCCACAACAAACTGCATACTTGCCCCTCATTCCAAAAGTCTTGCATTCACCTCCTTAACAACCCCATCCATAAACAAACTAAACAGCCATGGAGAAAAAACGCACCCCTGCCGCAAACCAACATCAACTGAGAACCAATCACTTTCCTCTCTTCCTACTCGTACACATGCCTTAAATCCACGATAAAAACTTTTCGCTGCTTGTAACAACTTGCCTCCCACACCATATATTCTTAATACCTTCCACAAAGCATCTCTATCAACTCTATCATATGCCTTCTCCAGATCCATAAATGCTACATACAAATCCATTTGCTTTTCTAAGTATTTCCCACATGCATTCCTTAAAGCAAACACCTGATCCGCACATCCTCTACCACTTCTGAAACCATACTGCTCTTCCCCAGTCTGATGCTCTGTACATGCCTTCACTCTATTAATCAATACCCTCCCATATCATTTCCCAGGAATACTCAACAAACGTATACCTCTGTAAATTGAGCACTCACTTTTATCCCCTTTGCCTTTGTACAATGGCACTATGCAAGCATTTCGCCAATCCTCAGGCACCTCACCATGAGTCATACATAGATTGAATAACCTTACCACCCAGTCAACAACACAATCACCCCCTTTCTTAATGAATTCCACTGCAATACCATCCAAACCCGCTGCCTTGCCGGGTTTCATCTTCCGCAAAGCTTTTGATATCTCTTCTCTGTTTACCAAATCATTTTCACTAACCCTCTCACTTTGCACACCACCTCGACCAAAACACCCTATATCTGCCACTCTATCATCAAACACATTCAATAAACCTTCAAAATACTCACTCCATCTTCTCACATCACCACTACTTGTTATCACCTCCCCATTAGCCCCATTCACTGACGTTTCCATTTGTTACCTTGTCTTACGCACTTTATTTACCTCCTTCCAAAACATAATTTTATTCTCCCTAAAATAGAAATGATACTCTCACATCCTAACTCCCATTTCCTCTCTTTTTCACCTCTTGCACCTTTCTCTTGACCTCCTGCCTCTTTCATTTATACATCTCCCAGTCATTTGCATCATTTCCCTGCAAAAATCGTCCAAATGCCTCTCTCTTCTCTTCCACTAATAATCTTACTTCTTCATCCCACCACTCACTACCCTTTCTAATCTGCCCACCTCCCACGCTTCTCATGCCACAAGAATCTTCTGCGCAAGCCATCACTGCTTCCCTAAATACGTCCCATTCCTTCCCCACTCCCCTTACCTCCTTTGTTCTCACCTTTTTTTTACCATTCTGTACTCAGTCTCTCCTGGTACTTCCTCACACAAGTCTCCTTCCCAAGCTCACTTACTCTCACCACTCTCTGCACCCCAACATTCTCTCTTCGTCTCTGAAAACCTCTACAAATCTTCTCCTTCGCCTCCACAAGATAATGATCAGACATCCCTCCAGTTGCACCTCTCAGCACATTTTCATCGAAAAGGCTCTTTCATGCACCTATTGATTAACACTTAATCCAATAACGCTCTCTGGCCATCTCTCCTACTCACATACGTATACTTATGAATATCTCTCATTTTTAAACCAGGCATATATATTGATTGTTATAGTGATAGGTGATTTGAATGCAAAGGTGAGTAATGTGGCAGTTGAGGGAATAATTGGAGTTCACGGGGTGTTCAGTGTTGTAGATGGAAATGGTGAAGAGCTTGTAGATTTTTGTGCTGAAAAACGATTGATGACTGGGGATACCTGGTTTAAAATGGAGATATACATAATTATACGTATGTAAGTAGGAGAGATGGCCAGAGAGCATTATCGGATTACGTGTTAATTGATAGGCGCGTGATAGAGAGACTTTTGGATGTTATTGTGCTGAGACGTGCAACTGCAGGGGTGTTTGATCATTATCTTGTGGAGGCGAAGGTGAAGATTTCTAGAGGTTTTCAGAAAAGAAGAGAAATGTTGGGGTGAAGAGAGTAGTGAGAGTAAGTAAGCCTGGGAAAGAGACGTGTGTGAGGAAGTACCATGAGAGACTGAGTGCAGAATGGAAAAAGGTGAGACCAAAGGACGTAAGGGGAGTTGGGGAGGAATGGGATGCATTTAGGGGAAGCAGTGATACCTTGCGCAAAAGATGCTTGTGGCATGAGAAGCGTGGGAGGTGGGCAGATTAGAAAAGGTAGTGAGTGGTGGGATGAGGAAGTAAGATTATTAGTGAAAGAGAAGAGAGAGGCATTTAGACGATTTTTGCAGGGAAATAGTGCAAATGACTGGGAGATGTATAAAAGAACGAGGAAAGAGGTCAAGAGAAAAGAACAAGAGGTGAAAAAGAGGGCAAATGAGAGTTGGAGCGAGAGAGTATCATTAAATTTTAGGGAAAATAAAAAGATGTTTTGGAAGGAGGTAAATAAAGTGCATAAGACAAGAGAACAAATGGGAATATCGGTGAAGGGGGCAAATAGGGAAGTAATGGCCAGTAGTTGTGATGTGAGAAGGAAATGGAGCGAGTATTTTGAAGGTTTGTTGAACGTGTTAGATGATAGAGTGGCAGATATAGGGTATTTTGGTCGAGGTGTAGTGCAAGGAGAGTGGTTAGGGAGAATGGTTTGGTAAACAGAGTAGAGGTAGTGAAAACTTTGCGTAAGATGAAACCCGGCAAGGTGGCGGATATGGATGGTATTGCAGAAGAATTTATTGAAAAATGGGTTGACTCTGTTGTTGACTGGTTGGTGAAGATGTTTAATGTATGCATGTCTCATGGTAAAATGCCTGGGGATTGGCGGAATGCATGCATAGTGCCATTGTACAAAGGCAAAAAGGATAAAGGTGAGTGTTCAAATTACAAAGGTATAAGTTTTTAGAGTATTCATGTGAAATTATATGTTGAGGATATTGATTGAGAGGGCCAGGGCATGTAACGAGCATCAGATTGGGGAAGAGCAGTGTGGTTTCAGAAGTGGTAGAGGATGTGTGGATCAGGTGTTTACTGTGAAGAATGTATGTGAGAAGGCATATGACAGAGTTGATAGAGATGCTCTGTGAAAGGTATTAAGAGTATATGGTTTGGGAGGCAATTTGTTAGAAGCAGTGAAAAGTTTTTATCGGGATGAAAGGAAAGTGTACGAGTAGGGAGAGAGGAAAGTGATTGGTTCCCAGTGAATGTCGGTTTATGGCAGGGGTGCGTGATGTCTCCATGGTTGTTTAATTTGTTTATGGATGAGGTTGTTAGGGGGGTGAATACAAGAGTTTTTGAGAGAGGGGCAAGTATGCAGTCTGTTGCGGATGAAAGGGGTTAGGAAGTGAGTCAGTTGTTCACTGATGACACAGCATTGGTGCCTGATTCGGATGAGAAAGTACAGAAGCTGGTGACTGAGTTTGGTAAAGTGTGTGAAAGAGGAAAGTTGAGAGTAAATGTGAATAAGAGCAAGGTTATTAGGTACAGTAGGGTTGAGGGACAAGTCAATTGGGGAGGTAAGTTTGAATGGAGGAAAATTGGAGGAAGTGAGGTGTTTTAGATATCTGGGAGTGGATTTGGCAGCGGATGGAACCACGGAAGCGGATGTGAGTCACAGGGTGGAAGACGATGCGAAGGATCTGGGAGCATTGAAGAATGTGTGGAAGGCGAAAACATATCTCGGAAAGTTAGAATGGGTATGTTTGAAGTAATAGAAGTTCCAACAATGTTGTATGGTTGCAAGTCGTTGGCTATAGATAGGGTTGTTCAGAGGAGGGTTGGAAATGAGATGTCTAAGGACAATATGTGGAGTGAGATGGTTTGATAGAGTAGGTAATGAAAGGGTAAGAGAGATGTGTGGTCATGAAAAGAGTGTGGCTGAGAGAGCAGAAGAGGGTGCATTGAAATAGTTTAGCCACTTGGAGAGAATGAGTGAGGAAAGATTGACAAAGAGTATATATGTGTCAGAGGTGGAGGGAACGAAGAGAAGTGGGAGACGAAATTGGAGATGGAAGGATGGAGTGAAAAACATTTTGATTGATCGGGGCCTAAAAATGCGGCAGGGTGAAAGGCGTACAAGGAATAGAGTGAATGA